>NW_024067855.1:300000-435393 GCF_009389715.1 Phoenix dactylifera
GTATCATTTGTGGCACCAAAGATTATGTCATCTACATATATTTGTACCACTAATAGATTTTCGTCCTTTCTTTTGAGAAACAGTGTTTTATCTACATTTCCTCTACTAAAGTCATTATTTAGTAGAAATTTGCTTAATCGATCATACCAAGCCCTAGGTGCTTGCTTCAATCCATATAATGCCTTATGTAGTCTGAACACATGATTTGACAATTCATGATTTTCAAAACCAGGAGATTGCTCTACATATACTTCTTCCTCTATAAAACCGTTTAAGAATGCACTTTTTACATCCATTTGATACAATTTGAAATCCATGAAACATGCAAAAAGCTAGAAGTAATCTAATAGCCTCTAATCTAGCTACAGGAGCAAATGTTTCATCAAAATCTATCCCTTCTTCTTGATTGTATCCCTTAGCTACAAGTCTAGCTTTATTTCTTATAACTAACCCATTTTCATCTAATTTATTTCTAAAGATCCATTTTGTTCCAATTACAGAGTTATGCTTTGGTCTTTCAGTTAATGTCCATACATTACTTCTTTTGAATTAATTTAATTCTTCTTGCATAGCATTTATCCAATTGGTATCTTTTTCAGCTTCTTCATAAGTCTTAGGTTCTAACTGTGAAACAAAAGCAAGATAATCATTTAAATTTCTAAGAGAGGATCGAGTTCTTATCCCTTGAGATGGATCACCAATGATTAAGTCTTTAGGGTGTCCATATGCATACCTCCATTCCTTTGGCAAGTTTTGAGATTGTGGTGGCACGCAATCATCTCCCTTATCTTGAATTGGCACGTCATCAATATTCAACTTTTCAAAGTTAATAATTCCTATATCATCATCAAGAATATTTTCTTTCCTAGCAGACTCACTATCAGACTCATCAAATATGATATTAACTGACTCTTCGACTACAAGAGTTCTTTTATTGAATACTCTGTATGCCCTGCTAGATTGGAGTATCCTAAGAAGATACCTTTATCTGACTTGGCATCAAATTTACTTAGATCCTCCTTGCCATTGTTTAAAATGAAACATCTACATCCAAATACTCTAAGATATTTAGCGGTTGGTTTCTTATTCTTCCAAAGTTCATAAGGAGTTTTCTTGGTTATTGGTCGTATTAAAACTCGATTTAGAATATGGCAAGCAGTGCTTATAGCTTCAGCCCAAAAGTACTTTGGAAGATTTGACTCGCACAACATCGTGCGTGCCATTTCTGCCAATGTCCTGTTTTTCCTTTCAACAACCCCATTTTGTTGAGGCGTTCTAGGTGCTGAAAATTGATGTGAGATACCGTTTTTATTACAAAATTCTTCAAAGTGTTGAATTTCAAATTCAGTTCCATGATCACTTCGAATTGCTACTAAGGTGAGCTTCTTTTCATTTATGATATAATTATAATGTTTCAAGAATTCTGAAAATGCTTCACTCTTATGTGCCAAACATGAAACCCATGTATATCTTGAAAAATCATCTACAATAACTAGTCCATACTTCTTCCCTCCTAGACTCGCAGTTCTAGTGGGTCCAAATAGATCCATGTGTATGAGTTCAAAAGGCCTAGTTGTTGATACTATATTCTTTGATTTGAAGGATGATTTAGTTTGTTTTCCTAATGAGCATGGTCCACAGATTTTGTCCTTTTCAAAAATCAATTTTGGCATGTTTCCCAGTAGATACAACCCAAGAGGGGGGGGGGTGAATTGGGTCTTTTAAAACTTTTATACTACTTCTAAAACTTTTCAATTAATTATGCTAAGTTGTATAGATGCACAGTGGAATTTAAACTTAGCAACAGTTTGATGTATTGAATGAGACTTGATTAAGTAAATTGAATATGCTTGCAACTAAAGGATGCGCGGATAAGAGTTAAGCAAGCAATTTATCTAAGTAAGTAAGTGAGCAAGTTAGACAATGACAAAAAGCATCACAAACACAACAAATATATAGTGGTTCGGTGCACCCCAGCACCTACATCCACTCCCCAAGACTTCTTGGAAATTTCACTATAATCCTCCAGATTACAGCCGGTTGTTTTACAAGCTCACAACCCAACTTGTTGTTTTGCGAGATCACAACGAACTCGGTCGGTTTTCACAGGCTCACCGACTAGAACCAACCGATTGTTTTCACGGGCTCACAATCCAACCCAGTTGGTTTTTCCAAAGGCTCACCAACCACAACCTTACAACGATTGTTTTTCGGGTTCACAATCAACCCAGTTGGTTTTCCCAAAGGCTCACCAACCACAACCTTACAACGTTGGTTTTCCCTTTGGCTCACCAACAAACCTTAACCCCTTGATTCAATCCCTTGATTGAATCAAGTTACAAGATATTAGAACAAGAGTTTAAATCAAATACAAGCTTCTCACATAAGCAAATATAGCAAATATAAATAAGTAAAGTAAAGAGAAGAAGCCCTCAAACTAATTTGTAGATGGAGGAACTCGGCTTCTTCTTCACTTGACCCTCTTCTGATTTTGCACGAAGTAGAGGATCACCGAGGCAGCACACGGATGGAGAGGAAGCTTTGGGATTCACTTGGATGCTCTTCTTCTCTCTATTTCACTTTGAATGACCCTTTTGTGCTTATGGGAGATTTTCCTTGTAATCTCTTTCAAATCTCTTCCCTAGATGTTTTCTCCCACTTCCATACCTTCTCCCCTAGCTCTCCTCTTGACTTTATAGCTTTAGATGGCGTGGAACCAAAAATCTAGCCGTTAGAGACAAAAATAGAGCCGTTGGACACAGTCTGTACCTCCTGACAATATTTTCGTTGGGATCGGAGTCGACTCGCGCGATCTGGAGTCGACTCACCTGTTGCAGGAGTCGACTCGTGCTTGACTGGAGACGACTCGGCCACTGTTCCAAATTTGAATTAATGTGCATGCCTTGTCCTCGGGTCGACTCGGACCAAATTGGAGTCGACTCGCCAATAGCTGGAGACGACTCGGGCACTTGGGGGTCGGCTTATTCTCAGGAATCCAGAGGACATACTTTCTGATTTTCTTCCTCGAGTCGACTCGGATTCTCTTCGAGTCGACTCGGCTCTCAGAGCCCGAAAACTGATCCTCTGTCTTTGGAGTTGAACTGCCTCAGAGTCGACTCGGACTTTGCGGGAGTCGACTCGGCTCTCAGTGTCCGAAATTGTCTCTCTGACTTTTTGCCTTGCTTTTCTCTGGGAGTCGACTCTTGCACAATTAGGAGTCGACTCGCCTGACTTCGGAGTCGACTCGTGGTCCTCTGGAGTCGGCTCGGTTGCAGGGTCTAAAATTCATTGTTCTGTCTTTCCTCTATTACTCTGTTGAGTCGACTCGGAAACGTTGGGAGTCGACTCGGCATGTATCGGAGTCGACTCGAATTTTCGAGGAGTCGACTCGAGAACTATTCTTTTGAATTTTTCTTTAGAATTTGTTCCTCCAACTTGAATACTTTAAACTTGAAACTTGGGCCAATAAATTGTAGCTTTCTTCCAACTTTTCTTGAGAGCTTTGGAGGCCTTCTTGTATTCATCCAACTTGCTATGTTCCTTGCAAAATAAATATCTTTCTCCTTGCAACACAAACATTAGTATTTATACTTCAAGGTTTTGTGATCATCAAAATCAATCTTTAGATCAATCTTTGGGTCATCAGTCTCCCCCTTTTTGATGATGACAAAACTTGGAGTATATGCAATATAAAATATATTGTGTTCTAGAAGTAATGCATAGCTAAGTTGTTTGAAGTAGAAAATATATATCTTTAAAATATACTTCATGATAATGCTTTTAGATTTAATCTTAACATAATCAACACATAAAGCATTATGAGCATATACTCAGATATTTCTCCCCCTTTTTGACAACATCAAAAAGATAGTGAAAGTGAAACATTAAGCACAAAGATAAGAATTATTGCAAGAATATGAATCATATAACTCAAGTCAATAATGTTAGAAAAAGATAAATGAGCATAGATCAGAGCCATTTAGGATAATTTCAGAGCAAATTATGATGAGAGCATATCGAATGTGATTCCAAGGATAGTTTGCAACTCAAGTGTAGATGGAATCTTTCTTAAGTTAATTCAAGAAGTACCACAAATGATATTCAAGGAAAGCACGAATGGAAATCTAACCTCTCTTCAATAATAAGTATGAAAGCTTGTTCATTTAAGATCTTTTGCCCAATATATTAAGTATTTTAGCAACATGAGAGCAATTTAACTAATTTTCAGAGTATAAGAGCAATATATTAAGTATGATTGCAAAGTTCTTTTAAGGACTTTATTCCAAAAAATTTTGGTACATATAATAATGAATTGGCACAAGATTGAAGTTCTGAAGAATAAGTCAATAAGAACACATTAATGAATTCCAAAAAGAGGTTTTCTAAGAGATACTCAAGAGAATTAAACACATTATTCTCCCCCTTTTTCAGTAAGTTAGAGGCTCTTAAGATCAACTGTTTGAATTGCCATTTGGTTCATGATATATGCATAAGATATATTAACCAAATAACAAGCCTCAAGGTGTATCATAAAGATTTTCAGATTTTAAATTTCAGATGATACAGATTGGAGAGTATTAGGATCACTTTTCATTTAGTATTCTTTCTCTCTCCTTTAGTTATAGATTTATGCGATTAAGTTCCATAAGATCTCTCCTTCTGAAATTTTCTTTCTCCCCCTCAATTGATCATTCTATTTGAGAGTTTAGAATTTGAAGATAATGTTCAATAAAATTGTCAATCTCGAAAATATATTTTCTATAAGTTTCAGCTTATATTCATAAGACTCAATGTTTGAGATAAGACAACCTTTATAGAACTCATCTCAAGGTATAAACTTATTATATAATTAAAGCAAGTCTTGCAATATAAGGAGGTTCATCAAAATCAATCCATAAAAATCAAGGTATGCATCAAATTAAAGTAATTTTTAGGATAAGATACTGAATATCTAAAGTTCCCCCTCAAAAAATGCATTCTTCTTTAATCATTCTTTTCTATTGTTGAATTTCAGATTTTAATGATAAACGTGAATAAAACTGAAATTCTATGATATCGAGAGTGTAGAGTAATGTAGCATTATTCAAAATTTGTAGCAATTACTCTTTCTAATCCTTCAAGAACAAGTTATGCTTTCTCTTAATCTTAGAAAAAATGTATAGAAATATTAATCAGAAAATGAATCATTTGAAGCTCAGTTTCTTTCAAAAGCATTTACATTTTCTTTCTTTTAAGAATCATTTGAGTGAGCTGAAATATTTCTAGCTTTAAGATCATTTACTCTATATATATATTCTGATGGAAGTCTTTAAGAATGTAGGAGAGAAAAACATATAGATGATCATTGGGGTATATATATTTATAGAACTCAATTTCTTAATCATAGTTTTTCAGCAATGTATACATGAAACACAATAAATCTTTTTAATATCAAAATAAAATCATATATTTAGAAATTTTTGTTTGTAATCAAGATCATCGAAAGACACATCATTTGGACCAATATTAGTACACTTTGAAGATAAGAAATGATATGTTTCGGATGCGTATCGGAGCAATCAACCAAGGCATCAAAATTAATTCTGTTTTTCTTAAATTAAGATTTTATTTAGAAATCATATTGAGTTTAAGCTTTTATACAAAATCAGATTCTGAATTTCATAAAGATTTTCAATAGAGGCTTTCAAAGTCATAATTTGAGATATGTATCTTCCACATTGTAGCTCATCTTAAATCATTACGATTGAAAACACATATTTCAAACATATAAGAGCATATTCAGAATATTTGTATTTATGTTGAGTTTTGGTATGAATTAGAACATTATATACCAAAGTTAAGCAAGTTGAAGGATAAAACAAACTCAATTCATTTTGCCTAAATAGAGATATCCTTCTCTTCTCCTTTTTACAAATTTATTCAACTTTCAGATTTTAACGATGATTGTGAACGACAAATCTGAAATTTCTTTTCAATAATACCAAACAAAAATTTTATGCAGTATTCCAAACATTCAATCAAATTGTCCAAGCATGGAGCATTACAAAATATTGAGAACCCATAATTCAAGACATCATGCCACATGCAAAATATATTATGTGTTAAGTCATGCATTAAAATATTAAGGACAAGCATGTCAAGGATCAAAATCAATTCTTTTCAAATAAACTCCCCTATTTAAATATAATCTTGCATTGATTTCATCCTTAAAGGGTGTTTTCAAGTGATTAAAAATTTGACTTGATTCTTCTTATATACTTTTATTTACTTTGTCTTTCATTTTTACTTTCTTATGCTTTATACTCTATTTGCTCCCTATCCGGTGGAGTTGGAAGGGGCACGAGGTACTACCACTAGCCTCCCTCTTGTGCCGTCCTTAATATACCCTACACCGAATAGTTGGGTCAAATAGTGCCGGGTACTACCACTAGCCTCCCCATTGGCACCATCCCTATGATGAGCAATATAGAAATGTTAAAATGTTTACTTCAAACTCTCCCTGTTTAAGTGTAATTAATTACGGATTTTATCCCTTCCAAATGAATGCTCACATAAGTCTCACAAATGTGCCGAATATATTATGCTTGTTTTGCTTTTCCTTAAGATTGGAGTATTTGCCTTTACTTCGATTTTACTTTTCTTGAATAATATCCATTTTCTTTTCTTTATCTCTCTCTCTTTTTGTTATTCTCAAGTAATTTACATGAAAGAGCAGAATAAAGAAATAATCTTATGTATCATATAGATGTATATCATGCAAACAACATTTTTACTGTGCTCAAGGATTCATAACTTCTCACAAGTTATTTTAAATCAAAATTTTAAGCATATACTTGTGTATTTCATGGTTATGATATAGGCAAAGAAATATTTTAGTTTGAGCAAACCATAAAACAATTTTTAAAAGCATAAGTCAATTAATGCATATATAGACATGATATCAAGAAATTAATAATTAAAGATTTTAACCATGCCACAATAAGATTTAAGTTATTGACTTTGCTCAGCTAATTTATGAGAGAGGTATCTAAAATTACTTATCCATTCTATATTCTTCAAGCCAAACTAGATTTCTTATGTGTGAACTTTTGGCTGAAGAAGGTCCTCTCTCTTGTTTGCATGTGAATGTTTAATGTATCTTATGTGGAGGTGTCCTTCAAGTTGAAATCTCTCATTTTCTTGCTCAAGGATCCTGCATTATTAACAAACTCCTTTTCTTTCTTGAAAGAAAGTCATTAGTTTCTTCAAGATACAAACCATTCATCCAACATATTTTTAACTAGATGACTCAATATAAGATATGACAATAGTTGAATATTGAGTCACTTTACTCAAGAGATTGCCTAACTATAAGCAAGCACATATCACTTGAACTAAAGAGATAGTTTCTGATGTGGGGTCGGAACCCCGACACCAGCCCACACACCGGCCGAGCAGGGAAAGCATCTGCGTCCCTCCCGAGGTATTGTCCGCTCTGGGATTGCCGCTTCGGGTCTGCGGGAGGTCGCCCAGGGCCGGAGCCCAATGACAGTCCCAATGATAGTCCCGAGCCCTGACGGCGTGGGGGTCCGCGGAGGTTGCCCCCTACCCTCACGGTTTTGTCCTATAAAAGGCGCCTCGTGAGGAAAGGTTTTAGGCCTCCTCATTATAAGGCACAGACCTTTCCGCTGATTAGCCGATGTGGGACTAAACTGGGAACCCCATCCCACAACACAGCCCCCTCAGTGGGAAGGTCTGTGCGTGGCCGGGGCCCTTCCTCTAGCGCCATCTGATGTGGGGTCGGAACCCCGACACCAGCCCTCTAGAGGAAGGGCCCGAGTTCGCTGCCATGAAGCTAAGAAGTAAAGGGGCCTCCAACGCCTCTCGACGTCCTCCACCCAGTCCAGAGTGCTCCGTCCGAAACTCACCACCTCCGGCTGAGCCAGTTCATCAAGTTCGGCCGGAGCAGTTTGATGCCCTGGTGCAACAGGTGCAGGCCTTGGCCGCCGCTGTCCAAAGCCTGCAACCTAGGGGCATCCCGACGGCACCGCCTCCCCCGGCTCCAGTTCAACCGGAGCCCCCTACAAGCAGGTTTCCTCTTCAAGGTCAGGACTCTCAAGTCCAGGCCTCTCTCTGGAGAGAGCACCCAGCCAGAGGCCATGGAGGCTGGCCACAACCTTCAGAAGCTGAGTCGGTTCCAGGGCAACCCGCACCCGGAGGAACCGCTGCAGCGATCCTCCAGAATGATGAACTCGACAAGAAGGTCGAGAAGCTGGAGCGCCAAATCCAGGCACTCCATGGGAGAAAATCAGGACGTGACGGTGACTTTGAGTTCAATACGAAGTCACCATTCTCCCAGGAGATTGAAGATGAACCGGTTCCCCTCCGGTTCAAGATGCCCCAGGTGGAGCCTTATAACGGCAAGGCTGATCCCCTTGACCACCTGGAGAGTTATCGGGTCTTAATGGCCCTACAAGGAGCCTCGGAGGCCATGATGTGCAAAGCCTTTCCGGCGACACTCTGAGGACCAGCCCGGCTGTGGTTCACTGGGCTGAAGCCGAGTACTGTCTCCTCCTTTGAGCAGCTCGGCAGACAGTTTGCTGGCAACTTTGCCGCCTGCCAGCCTCAGCGGCGGACATCCGACTCCCTCCTCGACATCAAACAAAAGGAGGGAGAGTCCTTCAAGGAGTACTTGGACCGGTTCACCGCCGCAACATGGGAGGTCCGAGAGCTCGACCAGTCGATCGCCATGTCGGCGTTAAAGACTGGGGCCCGATCTTACAGGTTCCTCTTCTCGATCGAGAAGAATTTTCCTGCGGACCTCACAGAGATGTTTGCTCGGGCACGGAAATACGCCAAGGCGGAAGAAGCCGTGGCAGTCCGGCGGGGCGGGACCGAGCAGAACTCCAAAAAGAGGCGCCGCGAGGAGCGTGGCCAGCCCAGAAGCCCGTCTCCGCGACGAGCCAAGAATCCGCCCCGCCCGAAGAGTCCACCCCGGCTGAGGGGACCGCCACAGCAGAGGTCGCCGCTCCGCCCGAGATTCCCACTGCAGGCCCGTGCACCTGAAGGGAGGTATGAAAAGTATACTCCCCTCAACGCTCCTCGGGCCGAAATCCTCATGGAGATCGAGAACCGGGATCACATCCGGCTCCCACCTCCAAAGCCAGACACCAGAAACCGGCGTGACCTCCGGAAATATTGCTGTTACCACCGGGATCACGGCCATGATACCGAGGAATGTTACCAGCTCCGAAACGAGATCGAAGCACTCATTCGCCGAGGGGTGCTCGATCGGTTTGTGCAAGGCCGGCGTGAAGGGAAGAAGCCGGCCGAAGGAGCAGCACAGCCTGAAGGTTCGAACGCCAACAGGCCCATCGCCGGCGTCATCAACACTATCCGAGGTGGGTCCTCGGTTGGAGAAGCCCCAGGGGAAGAAACCTCGAAGCGCCAGCGCACCTCTGAAGCCATCTCCTTCTCAGATGACGACCTTGAGGGGGTTGAAACTCCCCATGATGATGCTATGGTCATCTCTATGATTATAAATAAATTTGATGTAAAACGCATCTTAGTTGATAATGGAAGCTCGACGAATGTTTTGTACTTCGGTGCGTATTGTAAAATGGGGATGACCAAAGAACAGCTACGGAGGATGAACGCTCCGTTAGTTGGGTTCACTGGGGATTCAGTCCCAGTAGAGGGCGAGATTGACCTTCTGGTCACAGCCGGGCTAGTCCCTCGGGAGAGCACCGTGGGCATGAGCTTCCTTGTAATACGCCTGCCCTCGGTGTACAATGCCATCCTTGGAAGACCAGGACTCAACGCCCTCCGAGCAGTAGTCTCGACCCACCATCTGCTCATGCGATTCCCCACCAGTCAGGGGGTCGGCGAAGTTCGAGGAGACCAAATGGTGGCAAGGCGATGCTACCTGGCGACTCACGAGGCAGGACGATCAGCCGAAGGGCCTGCCCCAGCAACCGACCAGCCCTCATCTGAGGTTATGGAGGCGCGGAGCGACCCCCGGAAAGAACGGGTAGAGCCTGGTGAGTTACTGATCCAAGTTCCCTTACAAGAAGACTCTCCTGAGCTAACCGTGCAGATTGGCTCCGGCCTCGACGAGCACGAGAGGGGTCGCCTCGTCAACTTTCTGCGGGACAACATGGATGTCTTCGCATGGTCGCCTGCAGACATGCCGGGGATAGATCCCGAGATCATGGTCCACCGGCTCCAAGTAAAGCCGACTAGCAAGCCCGTGCGGCAGAAGAAGCGAGGCGCGGCCCCTGAACGACAGCAAGCGGCAGCCGAGGAGGTCAGCAAACTCCTCGAAGCCGGCTTCATCCGGAAGATAGCCTACCCGGAGTGGCTCGCCAATGTGGTCCTCGTCAAGAAAGCTAGCGGAAAGTGGCGTATGTGTGTGGACTACACCGACCTGAATAAAGCCTGTCCGAAGGACAGCTTCCCGCTCCCCAGCATCGACCAGCTCGTGGATTCCACCTCGGGTCACGAGCTGCTGGCATTCATGGACGCCTTCTCCGGATACAATCAGATCCGCATGGCGCCAGAAGACGAGGAGAAGACAGCCTTTATCACCGACGGGGGAACCTACTGCTATATAGTGATGCCGTTCGGCTTAAAAAATGCCGGGGCAACTTACCAAAGGCTGGTCAGCAGGATCTTCAAGGATCAGATTGGCCGAAACATGGAGGTTTACGTGGATGACATGCTAGTGAAAAGCAAGGTGGCGCGAGACCATATAGCCGACCTTAATGAAGCATTTTCCACACTCCGAAAGTACCGGATGAAACTCAATCCAGCCAAATGTGCCTTCGGAGTCACTTCCGGCAAATTCCTCGGCTTTATCATTACACAGCGAGGAATTGAGGCCAACCCAGAGAAGATCCGAGCTCTTCAAGAGATGACGCCTCCTAGGACGGTCAAGGAGGTACAACGGCTCACAGGCCGGATCGCAGCCCTCAGAAGATTCATCTCCCGCTCGGCCGAGCGCTGCCTCCCCTTCTTCGCAGCCCTCAAGAAGCCGAAGCATTTTTTGTGGTCGGATGAGTGCCAGCAATCTTTCGAGGAGCTCAAGCACCTACTGGCTTCCCCTCCCCTACTCACAAAGCCTCAACAGGGCGAAATCCTTTACTTGTATCTAGCTGTCTCCCCTGTTGCAGTAAGCTCGGTCCTGGTCCGAGAGGAGGGCAAGCTCCAGAAGCCAGTATATTACACTAGCCGGGTCTTAAGAGATGCCGAGGCCCGATGCTCCAAGCTGGAGAAGACCGCCTATGCTTTGGTCATCTCGGCTCGGAGGCTCCGACCTTACTTCCAAGCCCATACAGTGGCTGTATTGACCGACCAGCCAGTCAAGCAGATCCTGCAGAGATCAGACCGTGCCGGCCGGATCACAAAATGGGCTATTGAGCTCGGGGAATTCAACATCGAGTACCGACCCAGACCGGCGATCAAGGCACAAGCGCTCGCAGACTTTATAGTCGAGTGCACTATATCGGATGAGGTCGAGCCAGAGCCCGAGCCACCAGTGGAGCAGACCCCGAGTTTGACATGGACTCTGCATGTCGATGGCTCTTCAAACTCGGGGGGTAGCGGGGCAGGGCTCATTCTCACCAGCCCGGAAGGAGTGGTTGCCGAGCAAGCCTTGCGCCTCGAATTCCCTGCTTCCAATAATATGGCGGAGTATGAGGCACTTGTCGCCGGGCTCAAGCTAGCTAAGGAGCTAGAAGTGAAGGATTTGAGGGCCTTCAGTGATTCTCAGCTCGTCGTCAACCAAATTGTAGGAGACTTCAAAGCCAGAGACCCGGTCATGCAGAAGTACCTTCAGAAGGTACGGGATCTCGCCTCGACCTTGGATTCCTTTCACATTCAACATGTCGCCAGGTCGGAGAATCTCAGGGCCGACCAGCTATCAAAGCTGGCGTCCTCCCGCATGAGCGAGCTCCCCAAAGAAGCGGTACTGGAGTATCTCCAAAGGCCCAGTACAGACGAGCCCGAGCAGACCCTTTGCGCCGAGTTCGAGCCAAACTGGATGGACGAACTCATCAGTTATTTGCGGGATGAAGTCCTCCCCACTGATGAACAAGAGGCTCGTCGAGTCAAGCGCCTCGCCACCCGGTATATACTGTACGAGGGGAAGCTCTATCGGAGATCCTTCACCTCTCCGCTCCTCAGATGCCTCCGCCCAACAGAGGCGGATTACGCCCTGCGTGAAGTCCACGAAGGGATCTGCGGAAACCATCTAGGAGGGCGAGCGCTGGCTCACAAAATTTTGCGCCAAGGATATTATTGGCCTACACTCCAGAAGGATGCCATGGACTTCGTCCAAAGATGTGACCGGTGCCAAAGGAATGCCAATATTCAGCGCCGGCCTTCGGCTCCTCTGACTTCGATTAGTTCCCCCTGGCCTTTTGCCCAGTGGGGAATCGACATTCTTGGGCCATTTCCATTGGCCACCGGGCAAAGGAAGTTCCTGGTCGTCTCCATCGACTACTTCACTAAGTGGGTAGAAGCAGAGCCTCTTGCCCGGATCACCGAGCAGAAGATGCGGGATTTTGTCTGGAAGTCCATTATCTGCAGATTCGGGCTTCCCCGCATCCTTATCTCCGACAACGGCCGCCAGTTCGACAACATCCACTTTAGGGAGTTCTGCTCCGAGCTTGGCATCGACCATCGCTTCACCTCGGTTGCGCATCCTCAGACGAACGGAGAAACCGAGGTAACAAATCGTACTATTTTGCAGGGTCTCAAAGCCAGGCTCGACAAATCCAAAGGACAATGGGTCGAAGACCTATATAATGTCCTCTGGGCCTACTGGACAACGTTCCGTGTCCCCACCGGCGAGACTCCCTTCAACCTGACATATGGAACGGAGGTCGTCATCCCGCTAGAGATTGGGCTTCCTTCTCCCAGAGTCGAGCATCATGACGCCGGCTCCAACTCTTTGCAGCTCAGAAATAACCTTGACCTAATCGAGGAAACAAGGGAGGCCGCCCGAGTCCGAATGGCGAAATACCAGCAAAAGACAGCTCAGTACTACAACGCCAGGGTCAGGGTCAAATCTTTCAGGCCAGGAGACCTTGTCCTCAGAAGAGCTGAAGCCTCCCGACCGACTGAGCAAGGAAAGCTGGCCCCAAATTGGGAAGGACCATACCGAGTCACGCGCATTCGCCGACCCGGGACTTACCAGCTAGAGTTCCTAGACGGAACTCTCATTCCGCGGAGCTGGAGCTCTGAAAATCTCCGCGTGTATCATCAGTAGGACCCCAAAGGGGTCCACTATTCAATTATTGAACTTTATTCTGCAGATTTCATTTCATAATAAATTTATGGTTTACGAACCTGTTTTGAGCTCACCAATCCTTCTGGTTATATTCTGATGACAGGTGTGCTCCTACCCCGACCTCGGCCGGGATGCCCTGCCGCGACGGGATGCCCCGATCCGTCGGGATGCTCGACACGTCGAGGTACTATGAGTTAGCGGTCCTCTCTGACCGGACGAGCTCGGCTCGTGCTCCATCGGCTATGAGTTAGCGGTCCTCTCTGACCGGATGAGCTCGGCTCGTGCTCCTACCCTGAGACGTCAGGATGCCCCAATATATTGGGATGCCCTGCCGCAACGGGATGCCCTGACCACGGTCAGGATGCCCCGAGACGTCGGGATGCCCCGATCCGTCGGGATGCCCCGAGACGTCGGGATGCCCCGGCTTTAGGGAAGCTCGAGACGTCGAGATATGAGTTAGCGGTCCTCTCTGACCGGACGAGCTCGGCTCGTGCTCCATCGGCAGAGTTAGCGGTCCTCTCTGACCGGACGAGCTCGGCTCGTGCTCCTACCCTGGCCACGGTTGGGATGCCCCGAGACG
The DNA here is from genome assembly GCF_009389715.1 of Phoenix dactylifera. Taxonomy (NCBI): domain Eukaryota; kingdom Viridiplantae; phylum Streptophyta; class Magnoliopsida; order Arecales; family Arecaceae; genus Phoenix; species Phoenix dactylifera. Next base: position 313,851 of record NW_024067855.1, read on the forward strand.
TCGGGATGCCCCGGTTACCGGGAAGCTCGAGACGTCGAGATATGAGTTAGCGGTCCTCTCTGACCGGACGAGCTCGGCTCGTGCTCCATCGACTGAGTTAGCGGTCCTCTCTGACCGGATGAGCTCGGCTCGTGCTCCTACCCTGACTACTGTCAGGATGCCTCGAGACGTCGAGATGCCCCGATTTGTCGGGATGCCCCGATATGTTCGGGATGTGATCTTTATTGGCCAAGTTCGGCTCGCTCTTCATCAACCCTGGCTGGCGAGCTTGTCTCGCTCTCTATTGATTGGATTTCTCTATTGGATCTCTCTATTATTGGATTTCTCTATTGGATCTCTCTATTATTTCCTCTATTGGATCTCTCTATTATTGGATTTCTCTGCCGACATCCTCAGGAAGCGGAGTCTTTGCAGAGAAGCGTCTTCAGTCGCCTCGGCGCAAGGACGCACTTTATTTAATGTCTCGGCATTATCTTATCTTATCTTATTTCTCTGGATTTCTCTGCCGACATCCTCGAGAAGCGGAGTCTAAGCAGAGAAGCGTCTTCAGTCGCCTCGGCGCAAGGACGCACTTTATTTAATGTCTCGGCATTATCTTATCTTATTTCTCTGGATTTCTCTGCCGACATCCTCGAGAAGCGGAGTCTAAGCAGAGAAGCGTCTTCAAGTCGCCTCGGCGCAAGGACGCATATTACATAGTGTCTCGGCATTATCTTATCTTATTTGTCTCTGGATTTCTCTGCCGACGTCCTCAGGAAGCGGAGTCTGAGCAGAGAAGCGTCTTCAGTCGCCTCGGCGCAAGGACACACTTTATTTAATGTCTCGGCATTATCTTATCTTGCTTGTCTCTGGATTTCTCTGCCGACGTCCTCAGGAAGCAGAGTCCGAGCAGAGAAGCGTCTTCAGTCGCCTCGGCGCAAGGACGCACTTTATATAATGTTTCGGCATTATCTTATCTTATCTTATTTCTCTGGATTTCTCTGCCGACATCCTCGAGAAGCGGAGTCTAAGCAGAGGAGCGTCTTCAGTCGCCTCGGCGTCAGGACGCACACGGTACAAGGTACCATTTACTTAATGTTTTTACATTACTTTACCTATTCTCGGATTTCTCTGCCGACGTCCTCAGAAAGCGGAGTCCGAGCAGAGGAGCGTCTTCAGTCGCCTCGGCGCCAGGACGCACACGGTACAAGGTACCATTTATTTAATGTCTTTACATTATTTTATCTTTGGATTTCTCTGCCAACGTCCCCAAAGAACGGAGTCCGAGCAGAGAAGCGTCTGCAGTCGCCTCGGCGCAAGGACGCACACGGGACAAGGTACCCGTTCATTTAATATTTTTACATTGTTTTTGTTTTCGAATCTCTGCCGACGTCCTTGAAGAACGGACTCCGAGCGGAGAGCATTTGCAATCGCCTCGGCAAAAGAATGCTCATGACACCGACACATTATCGTGCTTAGTCTGGTGAATCCCTGTCACGAGTTGGCAAGTGTTCAACCAATTCGTGGGGAGAGAATCCGGTCCGACCCCGATAACTCGAGGCTCGGACCCGAAGTTAATTAACTTCGCTAAAGTTTTAAGTCCTAATGACCGGCCCAGGGCTCGGTCGCACCGGACTAGACTCGGAAAGACCTCCCGAGCCCAAACCCTTCGGGCATGAACGTCACTCCCACTAGTTGGAGGACCAAGCAATGGAGCCCGGCAAGCCGAACCTAAACCCAAACCCTGTGGCGGGTGAAATTAAAGGCCATAGAGCCCATATCCTCGGAACCTAAAACGGACCCGAGCAGAAAAACTTGCACTACGACAAACGAATTTCCAAAAAAGAAATGTGTATTCATTTCAAAAAAGGCCCGTAGGCTAAGTACAAAATTTGGGACTGGCCCTTACAAGTATAGGAGGCCATCCCGACCCTAGGAGATAACAGAAATTACATTAAAGGCTCGAGCTCGACTACCTCGGCCTCGGCAGCACCAGGAGTGGCTGGCTCGGCAGCCGGGACCTCTTCGATGGCCTCGGCAGCAATAGGAACAGCCTCGGGGGCGACCTCGAGGGCGACCTCGGCCACTTCGGGGACGGTTACGGCCGCCTCAGCTCCCGGAGCTTCTGCCTCCGCCTCCGGAGCCTCTGCCTCCGCCTGCACCCTCCCTGCTCCCGGTTTGAGCAGGTTTACATCGAAGTCCGGGAGAAGCCACCGCAACTGGTTGCAGAAATCCCGGAAGCCTTGGATTAACCCATTCACGCCCTCTTCGGCCATGAGTTCGCGAAACTCCGCCGACTCACGAAAGAGCGCCACTGCGTTCTGGGCATTTTCCTTAGCCTCCATCTCCCGAGCCTCGTGGTACGCGGCTCTCCGCTCGAGGCTCCTCAGCTCCTGCTCGAGCTCCAAATGTCGGAGGCGGGCATTTTCCAACTCCTGCCCGCGAGCGGCCAGTGCTTCCTCGGCCTTAACTAGCCGAGCCTCTGCGGCGCGCAGCTCGGATCTCGCTAACGAGTGCGCGCCCTTCTCCTCGTCGAGCTCGGCGGTTAGAGCTCGAATCTTCTCGTCGGATGCTCCAACTTTCTCTTGGAGCACCCGTTGTTCGGCCTCGGAGGCCTGGTACTTCTCTTCGGAGGCCAGGTACTTGGCCTCGGCGGCCACGTACCTTTTCTGGGCCTCCTCAAAATTGCGCTCACGTTTCCGGGCCTCCCCCTGGAATTCGTGAACCAGGTGCATCAACATCTCCGTCTCGTGTACGTGCTGTAAAAGAGAGACGTGAGGCGCCAAAAACAAACAAAAAACGAAACAACGAACAATCCTTGTAGGGGAGAAATTTTACTTACCCGGACGGTGTTGCAGCGAGTGGCGTCCATAAAGGTGTTGTAGCTCATGGACTGCATTGCGGCCCGATCGGCCGGGAGCATCGCGAGCCGAATCACCTCGCGCGCCACCTGCGGGTTTTCGAGGGCCGAATCGCCCTCGAACACGGACCAGGAGGGTGCATAGGGCACCCGTTCCTCCGAGCCTGGCAGGCTCGGGAGGCCAGCATCGGCTGGCCTAGATGGAGCCGACCCCGAGGCTCCTCGACTGCTCCCCGACTGGGAGCTAAGGGGCAGGGGTCGGGCGGGCGGCCGATCTGACTGCCGCACGACTGTGGCGGGGCGTGCAAGCACGGGACCCGCAGGACTCCTCCCCTGGTCGGCAACTGAAGCGTCCTGCCGACCAGGGATCTGCGTTAGAGGCACCGGGCATAGGGGCGCCATCGGGGCTCTGGATCCCGAACCCCCGGGACCCGCGCCCTCTCTCCGCTCAGCCTCAGGGCGCGCCTCGGGGCGCGCAGGCTGAGAAGGCCCCGCCTCGGGATGCGCGGGGCGGGAAGGACCCGCCTCGGCCGCCGAGGGAGTCGAGGCAGCCGAGGTCTTCTGCTTCTTCCTCGGCTCGGTGGGCTCTCCAGAGAGCTCGGCCGCCCTCTTTTGGAAGCGGGCGTAGAGGACTTCGTTCTCCGTCACCATTTTCGCGATGTCTGCAAAGACGAACAAAATTAGAACATTAGAACAATTAAGGAAATAAGAACTGCTGTAGCTATCCTTACCCTGAGGACGTGCCGAGCTCAGGCCCACGTTCACCAGCGCATCCTCGCTGATGAGGCCGTTCAACGAGATTCCGTCCCCGAGGCTGCGGACGGCGTCAAAAATCCCCTCCTCACGTGCAGTAAGCCGGGGGAGCTTGTTGATGGACTTAAGCTGGGGTGGCCTCCACCTGGGGTCAAACCCCCAGGACCGTTCAGAGCCCAGGAAGAAGAACTTCTCCTTCCAGCCATGAATGGACGAGGGGGCACCATGAAAGAGTGGTGGACCCGCCCGAAGGGCGATGTAGAGCCACTCTCCGTCTCCCGGACTCGACTTAAAAATAAAAAGTCGCCGGAAGACGCTGACAGAGGTAGGAATCCCATGTAATAAACACAGTGACAGGAAACCCATCACTGTCCTCCAAGCGTTCGGAGTGAGTTGCGCCGGGACCAACTGGCATACCGCCAGCAACTCATTCACGAAGCTATGGAGAGGGAATCGGAGGCCGGCCCAGAGTGACTCCGAGTGCACTCCGATCCGGCCTGCCGGAGGATCGGTTACCCGATCCCTGCGCCTGGCGGGTTCCAAACGAAACCCGCGGAGAGGGAAGAACCACTGTTCGACCATCTCCACCTCCAGGACGCTCATGGTAGGCACAACCTCACTAGGAATAGAACCCATTGTAGAAGAAAGGGATTAAAAAAGAAGAAAAAAGGACAACCTGGGGAAGATGCCGGAAAAAAGGGCTTCGGTCTCAGGAAGGCGAAGAACGGAAGGTTAAAAGCAGGGAGCAATAGAAAGAGGATGGAAGGCCGGGGGAGGGTTTAAATAGATCTCCCCAACGGCCTGGATCAGCGAGAGATGCTGTATCCTGTTGAGATGGCGACACGCGTCGATCTGAAAGAGAACAGCACCCATAATTAAGGCCAGCGCTTCGAATGACGAAGCGCCCCATTGGATCGTGCGGAAAGGCGTCCGCAATCGAAGATCGTGCAGCTCCATCATAAGCCCACGACGCGAGGACGCTTCGCGAAAAGTGTCCCAATAATGAGGCCTTTTCGGAAAACAAGAGGCGTCGCCTATTAAAGGCACCTCGAAGCTTCCGATAATTCAAAACGCGCGATATACTATTAATTTTTTGGGAACTGAAATGACCCATTAATAGCTACTTCCCGCGCTCCAGCTGGTAGCCAACTGGAACTCGGAAGTCGGGGGGTAGTGTTGGGGGAGAAACCCCAAGTTACTGTTGTGGAGGCGCTCGGCCGAAGGGTACTGGCCGGGAAGGTGCTCGGCCAAAGGGCGCCGACCCGAAGGCTGCTCGGCTAGAATGTGCCGAACAGAAGGAGCGCCGACCGAAGAGAGCGCCAAGGAAAGGCACCCGACCAAAATGCCCAAGTACGGCTTCTCGGCTAGAAAGAGCCGACCAGAGGACGCCGACCAGAGATAATGCCAAAGGGAGGCACTCGGCTAGGAAGCGTTTGCTCAAAAGACGCCGACCAGGGATACTTACAAGGCAACCCCGCCACAGGGCGCCCCATTGGGCGACCAGCTCGGCTCGACACCTCCGCCGAGCCGATGCCTTAACCAAGCACCCAATCCTCAAGGGATTTGACAACTCAACTACAACTTGTCGCCTGCCATTATCTCTAGGCCATCAAGGCATAAGATCTCCGCAGGCGTTCGGCACGACTCGTCATTAATGCACGAGACCTCTTCAAGTCTCCGATGCGCTCAGTCATTAAATGAACACGGCTCAAGACGATCTCCGGATCACTGAACCGTCAGAGCGTATAGCTCTCCCTGACCGCCGGTTCATTCGGTATTAAATGCACTTACCATCCACGAACCCCAGGCCCACCACGGCCGACGGTTCAACAACTCCAACAGGTCCGATCGACCGTGACAGCTCCCTGACTCCGGTCTGATCCGGCCTTATCCTCCACTACGCCATTAATGGGCCAAATCATGCCCAATTATTACAAAAGGGACAAGCCCCCCTTGTCACCTCCCAGGTAACGCAAAACCCCACTATAAAAGGGGAGCCTGGGGGGAAAGACGGGGGAGGGAAAGGAAACACTTGAAGTAAATAGCACAGACACCATTGATGACATCAAAGCTTTCATCTCTGCTTCATCTTAACTAAAATATTCTGTGCATACACTCTCTCTCCTCCCACTCTCTCCACATATTTGCCCCCTCTGACTTAAGCATCGGAGGGCCGGCGCCGGGGAGCCCGGCCACCGGTTTTCCTTGCAGGTCCGGCGCCCCGACAGTGGAGGACGCAGCCGGCCGGTGCACCGCCGTCCGCCCCCTGTAGCAGCGGAGCTCCTCCTTCTCCGGTTTCGCGGCAGCCCCCGGGTCCAATTTCTAGCAACAGTTTCATTAACCAAGATGGTTCAAGGATAAGCATGTGAGGCAATAGGAAGATTTATCAAGGTCAAATCAATTTCTTATTTTCAAAATCAATTTAGTTTAGATTTTATTTGCTTAAGATAATTATCAATAAGACACGCTAGCTAAGTTTTAATCAACTTATCTTAAACAGTTGTTTCTGTCAAAACTCAGATTATGATTATCAATAAAATATGTTCATTAAAGTTAGATTGAAGTCTTGCACAAGGGCACATAATGAGCATACAATCTGGTCTACTAGCTGTATGATAAAATAATTATTCTATCATGCTTCAATACAGCTTTAAAACAATAGATCTACTTTGCTCATCCTTTTCAAATTCTACAAGATGGGGTCATAGACATACCTTCTTCATGCCAATCTTCTATAAGAGTTTTCTTGTGGACTAACTTTGGTCAATGAAGATCCCCTTTCTTGTTTGTCTTAATTTGGAGTTCCAGAGAAAATGTTAATTCATTCATCATACATATTTCAAACTCACCTTGCATGAGCTTAGTAAATCTTCATATAAATCTTCATTAGTAGAACCAAAAATGATGTCATCAATGTATACTTTGAGCAAATAAGATATCACAAATTCTTCTTTTTGAAGCATAGATTTATCACTATTACTTTCTATCAAAAAGGTTACTTAAGCTTTTATATCATGCTTTTGATGCTTGTTCCAAATCATATATTGCTTTATCATATTTGTAATGAGTGTTTTCAAATATGGTGGTTATTTAACATATATCTTCTTTAATAAAATAAGCACATAGGAGTCCATTCTACACATTCATTTGATAGAATATAAAGCTCATAAAGCAAGCAAATGATAATGGTGATCTTTACTTCTAATCATGCAAGAATTTCATCAAGATCTATTTCATCTTTTCTTAATTTAGTCTTTTAGTATTCATCAATTTTTCTTCATTAAGTGCATTTCTGAAAAACTCAATTTGGTTCTAATTATTAACATGTTTTCAGATTGTTATATGTAAAAGATTAATCATATACATATATAATTTGATTTTAGTATCTTGATAATAAATCATTAGTCTCATAAAGAATAAAATAAATTGATATTTCTACAACTATAATCTTTTGATTAAGTGTTCCATATGCATTGCTTGATGAATGATATCCAAAAATAGAAATATCTTTATTAGATTTGGCATTATTTTCAAAAGACCATATCAAGCTTAACATATACTACTGAAAAATATGAAAGATATGCAATAGATCATTTTCTATATTTTTTTTTCAGAAGATCAAACGGAGTTTTCATCAAAAATAGATCTAATAGAAACCATATATATGACAAGCAATGATGATAGCTTAAAACAAATCATTTAAGTAGATGACTATCATACAACATTGCCTTTTTCATTTCTTCAAGGATTCTATTAATCCTATTTTACTTATGGTGTTCTTGGTTCTGAAATAATTGTATTCAATATTATTTTCTGTGCACAACTTAAAACAAAATTGGTTTTCAAAACTATGCCATGATACTTCTTTATTTTCATAGTTTGCAAACCTTTTTCATTTGAACCCTTTTTGTGAGTTTGTGCCAATGTAGAAAATATTTCAATTTGAGTGCCAAGAACAAAACTAATGTAAGCTTTTGAAAACTTAGTGATGGAAACAACATCTTTAGATTTAGAAATTGATTTTTGTTTGTTTCCTTAGTTAACATGCATAGCAAACTTTGACCTTTCAGAAGATAATCTAAGTAAGCCAATGACAAGATCTTTTGAGATTAAGTACATACTAGCATGAGTTGATTTTATATGCCAAAGATGGTTTCTTTAATCTTGGTATTCATAGTGCATATATTCAAAAGCATACCAAGTACACATTATCATATCTATGATCAATAAACAATAATGCCATGAATAAAAACTCTCAATCAAGCATATAGAGAATTCATAGAGTTATTCTTAATAAATTGATTAATCATTTAGCAACTTATCCAATAGTGAGTAAAGCATACTATAAAATGAAGTGATTTGATTATATTTCCAAAAGTATATATATATTTTTTTTTTATATCACAAAATTGATCAATACTTGCAATTCAGATTTTAATCAAATACTAAAGCAAAAATAATGATGAGATGCAAGGATTACTGATTTCATTATTATTATTTTTTAAATACTTTTCATAAGTATATTTTTTGACATGTGTCTAGAACACCCATTTGTATGAAAGTTCTATTTGTTCCATGGGTATCTCGGCACACCTACATCTACATCCTCATATTTTCATTTTGGGTACCCAAGCTTGCTTGGGTCCTTGAGAGTTAGGACATATAGTTTCTTTTGGAACCCAAATTTGTTTAATTGTAATAACTTTATCATTTGATCTAATTGTACTAGAACTATAGGTAAAGTTGTTATGCCCATTCTTTTGATGTTTGAAATATGTTATCTTATTTAATGGTTTGCTTGGTGAATTGATAACCTTTTTCTCTAGAAATTTATTGTTAAGTAAAGGAGTTATGCCAAATTTTGATTTATCTAAAACAGCATGTTGGCTTTCAAACATCATTTTTAATCTTTCTGAACTTACAGTGAATTTGTTAATAAAAGATTTTAATTGGTTGATTTCTTCACTTAAGTTTTGATTTTCTTTAATTAAATTCTGATTTTTCTGAATCAATTGTTCTGAATTTAACCTTAAGCTTTCATTTTCAGAATTTAGTTTTTCTTGTATTTCAGCACTAGAATTTCTTTCTTTTGAAATTTTTTGAGTTAGTTTCTTAAAATTTTTATTCTTCACAACTAATTTTCTACATTCACCATACAAATCATGAAAAGCATTTAATAATTCATCATAAGAGAATTCTTCTTGAAAATCATTTGATGTAAGAGTAGATTCAGATTTTACCTTGTCTTCTTGTGCCATAAAGCACAAGTTAGTTACCTCTTGTAGTTCCTTGGAGCTAATATCATCATTGTTGCTCCTAACTTTTATTTTCTTGCTTGACTCTTTCTTGGTCAAGGCTTTCTTCCTTTTTATTTCTTTCTTCCTTTCTTCTTGCTTCCTCTTCTTCTTTGTCTTTAGGAAGCTTTTGAATCTTTCGGTGTTTGGGAATGGATCCTTGTTTTCATCACCGAATTCTTTATTTGTTGTTCTTTCTTCCTGATTTTGACTGTTTCCTGCATGCTCAATGTTAGTCTTGCAATTATCCTCAAGTAATCTAACATGGGGTTCCTCGGAAATATCATAAGTTGCTTCAAGAGAATCCCATATTTGTTTGGCAGATGAACATATACAGATTTGGTTGAAAATATTTTTATTAAATGCACAGTAGAGAAGGTTCATAGCCTTAGCATTTAGTTCAGCCAAATTTTTATCGAACATACTTTCAATCAATTTCGTGGGTGTGTGTAGGCCATTTGTTATGACATTCCATAACTCATAGTTTTGTGATTGAATAAAGATTTTCATTCTAGCTTTCCATTGAATATAGTTAGATCCATCAAACAGTGGAGGTCTGTTTGTGGAAAGTCCCTCAGCAAATAATACGTTATGTGGGGTTGTCATGATCTTTGGCTCTAGTCGGTTAAGACTACAAATAATATTTGAGCACCTGCTCTGATACCACTTGTTGCCCAGTAGATACAACCCAAGAGGGGGGGGTTGAATTGGGTCTTTTAAAACTTTTATACTACTTCTAAAACTTTTCAATTAATTATGCTAAGTTGTATAGATGCACAGTGGAATTTAAACTTAGCAACAATTTGATGTATTGAATGAGACTTGATTAAGTAAATTGAATATGCTTGCAACTAAAGGATGCGCGGATAAGAGTTAAGCAAGCAATTTATCTAAGTAAGTAAGTGAGCAAGTTAGACAATGACAAAAAGCATCACAAATACAACAAACATATAGTGGTTCGGTGCACCCCAGCACCTACATCCACTCCCCAAGACCTCTTGGGAATTTCACTATAATCCTCCAGATTACAGCCGGTTGTTTTACAAGCTCACAACCCAACTTGTTGTTTTGCGAGATCACAACGAACTCGGTCGGTTTTCACAGGCTCACCGACTAGAACCAACCGATTGTTTTCACGGGCTCACAATCCAACCCAGTTGGTTTTCCCAAAGGCTCACCAACCACAACCTTACAACGATTGTTTTCCGGGTTCACAATCAACCCAGTTGGTTTTTCCAAAGGCTCACCAACCACAACCTTACAACGTTGGTTTTCCCTTTGGCTCACCAACAAACCTTAACCCCTTGATTCAATCCCTTGATTGAATCAAGTTACAAGATATTAGAACAAGAGTTTAAATCAAATACAAGCTTCTCACATAAGCAAATATAGCAAATATAAATAAGTAAAGTAAAGAGAAGAAGCCCTCAAACTAATTTGTAGATGGAGGAACTCGGCTTCTTCTTCACTTGACCCTCTTCTGATTTTGCACGAAGTAGAGGATCACCGAGGCAGCACACGGATGGAGAGGAAGCTTTGGGATTCGCTTGGATGCTCTTCTTCTCTCTATTTCACTTTGAATGACCCTTTTGTGCTTATGGGAGATTTTCCTTGTAATCTCTTTCAAATCTCTTCCCTAGATGTTTTCTCCCACTTCCATACCTTCTCCCCTAGCTCTCCTCTTGATTTTATAGCTTTAGATGGCGTGGAACCAAAAATCTAGCCGTTAGAGACAAAAATAGAGCTGTTGGACACAATCTGTACCTCCTGACAATATTTCCGTTGGGATCGGAGTCGACTCGCGCGATCTGGAGTCGACTCGCCTGTTGCAGGAGTCGACTCGTGCTTGATTGGAGACGACTCGGCCACTGTTCCAAATTTGAAATAATGTGCATGCCTTGTCCTCGGGTCGACTCGGACCAAACTGGAGTCGACTCGCCAATAGCTGGAGACGACTTGGGCACTTGGGGGTCGGCTTATTCTCAGGAATCCAGAGGACATACTTTCTGATTTTCTTCCTCGAGTCGACTCGGATTCTCTTCGAGTCGACTCGGCTCTCAGAGCCCGAAAACTGATCCTCTGTCTTTGGAGTTGAACTGCCTCGGAGTCGACTCGGACTTTGCGGGAGTCGACTCGGCTCTCAGTGTCCGAAATTGTCTCTCTGACTTTTTGCCTTGCTTTTCTCTGGGAGTCGACTCTTGCACAATTAGGAGTCGACTCGCCTGACTTCGGAGTCGACTCATGGTCCTCTGGAGTCGGCTCGGTTGCAGGGTCTAAAATTCATTGTTCTGTCTTTCCTCTATTACTCTGTTGAGTCGACTCGGAAACGTTGGGAGTCGACTCGGCATGTATCGGAGTCGACTCGGCATGTATCGGAGTCGACTCGAATTTTCGAGGAGTCGACTCGAGAACTATTCTTTTGAATTTTTCTTTAGAATTTGTTCCTCCAACTTGAATACTTTAAACTTGAAACTTGGGCCAATAAATTGTAGCTTTCTTCCAACTTTTCTTGAGAGCTTTGGAGGCCTTCTTGTATTCATCCAACTTGCTATGTTCCTTGCAAAATAAATATCTTTCTCCTTGCAACACAAACATTAGTATTTATACTTCAAGGTTTTGTGATCATCAAAATCAATCTTTAGATCAATCTTTGGGTCATCATGGCACATCTTTTATTAATTCCTTCTTGACTAGTTTTGATATTAATTCCATACTAGCATGTCCTAGTCTACGATGCCAAAGCCAACTTGTTTCATTTTTCTTTTCTTCATTAGTAATTAAACATAATCCATTTTTCTTGCCTAAATCATGAAGATCTACCATGTAAATATTTCTTTGCCTTTGTCCTACAAGTACAATGCTATTATCTTTAGGATTTGTGATTATGCATACTGATGCTTCAAATGTGACTTTAAACCCTTTATCACAAAATTGACTTATGCTAAGTAGGTTATGTTTTAAACCATTAACTAATAAGACATTTTCTATGAAAGTAGATGGAGTAATGAAAATTTTATCCTTTCCAATGATATACCCTTTTCCATTGTCTCCATAGGTTACTACTCCACCCTTCTTAGATTCCAAGGTGACAAATTGGTCTACGTCACCGGTCATGTGTCTTGAACAGCCGCTATCTAGATACCATCGTTTTTCCACTTTATTAGCTGCAAGACACCCCTGCAATCAAGATCAAGAATGAGCTTTAGGTACCCAAACTATGTTGGATCCTTTAGGGTTAGTACTTGATGTTCCTTTTGGAATCCAAACTTTCTTGAATTTAAGCTTATGATAATTACTCAATTTGTTTTGACTGGATTTTCTATAGTTACATTCATATGCTTTATGTCCTAATTTATTGCAGCAATGACAAGTAATATTTTCATTTTTAGCTTTTACAAAAATGTTCTTTAAGTATTTTTGTTTCCTATTTGTTTTATATCCTAATCCAGCCTTATCATATACAGCTTTTTGACTATCAAGAATCATATTTAATTTGGTTGAACTAAGTGTAAACTTATCTACTAAGGATTTATATTTTTCAGCATCTTCTTTTAACTTGACATTTTCAGCAATTAGATTCTTGGTTTTATTTGTGAGTTTCCTACTTAATGTTTCATAGTTATGAGATAGTTTTAACTTATCTTTGATAAGAGATTGATTTTCTTCTTTTAGAACTTTATTTTTATTGATTAGTTTTTTATGTTCTTCCATGAGTTCTAAAAATGCATCATGTAATTCATCAACAGTAAAATCACATTCAAGTTCAGAATCTACCTCATCGTCATTGGCCATATGGCATATTTGGGCCGTCTCTTGATGATCTTCTTCTTCCGAACTTGACTCCTCACTTTCACTCCATTCAGCCATGAAGTTCTTCTTTTTGAGTTTTCTTGCCATCCACTTTAATTTTGGGCAATCTATCTTATAATGCCCAGGTTTGTTACACTCATAATAATTAGGTGTTTCTTTTTCCTTTTCTTTGTCCTTACTCTTTTCTTTGCTTGAGCTACCTTTGAAGAAGAGTTTCTTTTTATGAAATCTATTCTTACCTCTCATAAATTTCCTGAATTTTCTTCCAAGCATAGCCATTCCTTTTTCATCAAATTCATCATCATCATCTGAATCTTCCGACTCAGTTTGTTGTTTTGGAGTGGTAGACTTTAGGGCAATGGTCTTTCTTCTCTTGACCTCATCTTCTGAATTTTGCCTCATGGTCAACTCATGGGTCATGAGTGATCCTAGAAGTTCCTCTAATTGCAGTGTATTGAGGTCCTTAGCTTCCTGAATTGCAGTTACCTTGGCCTCCCAAACTCTTGGTAGAGACCTGAGAATTTTTCGCACCAATTCAGAGTTAGTATAAGACTTTCCTAAACTCTTTAGCCCATTTATAATTTCAGTAAAACGAGTAAACATATCAGTTATGGACTCAGTGGATTCCATTTTAAACAATTCATACTTATGTACTAATATGTTTATTTTTGACTCCTTAACTTGATTAGTCCCTTCATGTGTGACCTCAAGTTTGTCCCAAATTTCTTTTGCAGAGATGCATGTAGATATTCTATTGAATTCACTTACATCTAATGAACAGTAAAGAACATTAATTGCTTTTGCATTTAATTGTGCTAATCTTCTATCACTTTCATTCCAATCCATTTCTAGTTTGGGTATGATAGTGCCCTCTATACTAATTGTGGGTGTGTGAGGTCCTCTAGTAATAATATACCACAATTCATAGTTTAGAGCTTGAATGAATATCCTCATCCTAGCTTTCCAGTATGTGTAATTTGTGCCATTAAATAGAGGAGGTCTATTTGTGGATTGCCCCTCAATCATAGAACATCCCACTTGGGTTGTCATGATCTTTAACTCTTGATTGTGAGATTAATAAGTACTATTGGAGCACCTTGCTCTGATACCACTTGTTGCCCAAGGTGACAAGCCAAGAGGGGGGAGGGGTGAATTGGTTTCTCTTAATTTTAACTATCTTACTTATGTCAATTGATGAGTTAGTGGAATTAAACAAAGCACAATACAAACAACAAGAAGTATAGTGGTTCGGTGCTCTCTTAAGCACCTACGTCCACTCCCCAAGCGACCCCTTAGGAATTCACTATAATCCCGCGGATTACAGTTGGATTGTTTTCCGGGCTCACAATCCAAAAACCTTTACACTTTGGTTTTTCGGGTTCACCAAAAACCTATGTTGGTTTTACGGGCTCACCAACGAACCTATGTTGGTTTTTCGGGCTCACCAACGAACCTTTACAATTGGTTTTACGGGTTCACCAATCAACCTACACCGTTGGTTTTGCGGGCTTACCAACTAACCTTTACAAGGAGTTTAATAAACGAAGTAAGAAGATTTAAGCTCCTAGATGAGCAAATATAACAATATAATCTACAAAGAAGAGTTTAGAGAATAGTTATCGCTTGATGTGACTTCTCTCTTCTTTGTCAAGGATGCTTCACTCTTCAAGGGTGGATGGAGCTCTTAATGACTCTTGGAATCTGCTCAACCACTTTCTTTTGACTCTTGAATGAAGCACTTGGATGAAGAAGATTAGGGCACTTTATCTTTCTTGTGTACTCTTTGATATTTTGCAAAAGGATGTTCTCTCTGATGAATAGTGCCACTTTAAATAGTTTCCTTCATCCATTGGACAAGCCCCAATTGTTAGAATTCAAAAACTAGCCGTTACTCACTGTTAGAAGGACAAAAAGTACTTCTGCAGAACTAGCCGTTATGCTTCTGCCCGTGCTTGGGTCGACTCAACCTTTCCTTGGGTCGACCCAACTTTCACTTGGGTTGACTCAACCTTTCCTTGGGTCGACCCTCTCAGAACCACAGAAACTTGCAATTCAGCCTTCCTTTACTTGGGTCGACTCAACATTTCTTTGGGTCGACTCAAGGTTCAGTTGGGTCGACTCAACTTCCACTTGGGTCGACCCTCTCAGGGTTTTCAGAGAACCTATTCTGTCAATGTATTCTGTCACTGCCTTTGGGTCGACCCTCTCAAGCTTGGGTCGACTCAAGCTTGGGTCGACTCAACTTCCTCTTGGGTCGACCCTCTCAGTGTTTCCAGAGAACTATTTTTTTGAGGCTTGAGAGGCTTGAGGTTTGGGTCGACTCATGCTTTCCTTGGGTCGACCCAACTACTGTTCATCCGTGCCATTTTTGCAGAAGTGTGCCAGATGCTTTCTTGATGTGCCGGGGTCGACCCAATCAACCTTGGGGTCGACTCAAACCACACTTTGCTGCAACTCAAGGTTAGATTCATCCATATAAACAATGAAATGCATCTTTATATAATTATACGAATATACTGAGAGTAACAGACTTATAAATGAAGTATCGAATTAACTTATAACATACTCTTGATTATTGCTTGTTAATCATCAAAATACCACTATCATCCTCAACTTGGTTTCTTACCATGCCATATCTCATACGGTGTGGTAGGAACGGATTTAGAGGGAACTCTATTCAGTAGATATACTGCGGTAAGTAAGGCATCTCCCCAAAGAAACATTGGTAGATCAGTGAAGCTCATCATGGACCGGACCATATCCAATAGAGTCCGATTTCTCCTCTCTGACACCCCGTTGAGTTAAGGTGTACCCGGAGGTGTCCACTGTGAGACTATGCCGTTCTCCTTGAGATAGTTCCGGAATTCCCCACTAAGGTATTCTCCTCCTCGAAGAGCCTTAAGAGGTTTTCCAGTTTGTTTTTCTACTTCATTTCTGAACTCTTTGAACTTTTCAAAAGATTCAGATTTGTGTCTCATAAGATACACATACCCATACCGTGAATAATCATCGGTAAAGGTAATGAAGTACGAATAACGTCCCCTGGCTTGCACATCGAATGGGCCACACACATCTGTGTGTATCAGGATAAGTATTTCAGTGGTCCTCTCCCTATGTCCTACAAAGGGTAATCTAGCCATTTTTTCTTGAAGACAGGACTCGCAAACTGGATATGACTCGGAAGTCAATGAGCCGAGAAGCCCATCTTTATCCATTTTCTTCATTCTGTCCTCTCCAATATGGCCAAGCCTGAGGTGCCACAAATATTTTTGGTTTATCTCATCCCTGGATCTCTTGGATGCTTTGGCACTCACTTCTTGCTCAGACACATTTACAGATACATCCATATGCAAATGATAGAGACTGTCAATCATAAAACCACGTGTGACTATTTTATTTCTGAAATAAATAGAACAGCAGTCTTTGTCAAATGTAAAAACATGACCTTCCTGTGCTAGACATGAAACAGAAATCAAATTTCTGCTAGCAGCAGGTACATAATAGCAGTCTCTAAGTAATAAACTAAAACTAGACGGTAGTCGCAGATGGTAGGTGCCCACAGCCACAGCAGCAACTTTTGCCCCGTTGCCAACCCGAAGGGTTACCGCACCTTCCACCAGCCTTCTACTTTTCTTTAGACCCTGCATGGTAGTGCACAAATGAGTACTAGAACCAGAATCTATAACCCAACTAGAAGTAGAAGAAACCGTTAGATTAGTTTCAATTATGAGCAAGTCTATACCTTCTGAAGGTGTGTCACCTTTCTTGTTCTTCAGGCTCTCGAGGTATGAAGGACAGTTTCTCTTCCAGTGGCCGTCGACATTGCAGTGGAAACATTTTCCTTTGTCATTAGCCTTTTTCTTTTGAACTTCCTTCTTTGGCTTCTTGTCTTTCTTCTGCTTCTTAGCAGGCTTCTTTTTCTTTCAAGTAGACTTTCTCTTGGAACCAGAAGTCAACTCAGCAGCAAGGACATTGCCCCTTGAACCTTTCAAGGCTCCCTCAGTAGTTACCAACATATTTATCTGTTCAGTCTTAGTGCATTCAATCTTATTCATGTGGTAGTTTACTATAAACTGTCCAAATGAATCAGGTAGGGATTGAAGGATCAGATCTACTTGCAATTCCTTGTGCATGTTCATACCGAGCTTCTCAAGCTCCTCTAGGTCCTTGATCATAGTCAGACCGTGATCATGGACAGACTGCCCCTCGCGCATCTTTGCTTTGAAGAGCCTCTTGGACACTTCAAAACGAGCTGTGCGACTCTGCTCACCATACAACTCTTGCAGGTGTGCCAGTATGTCCCTAGCAGTCTTCATATTTTCATGCTGGCATTGGAGTTCATTGGACATGGATGCCATCATATAGCACTTGACTCTAATGTCATCATCCATCCACTTTTGATGCATCTCATGCTGAACATCAGTAGCACATGTTGGTAGTGTGGGGATATCTGAATCGAGTATGTAGCCTATTTTCTCACAGTTCAAAACAATTTTGAGGTTTCTTAGCCAGTCCTTGTAATTGCTTCCAGTCAATCGGTTGGTCTCAAGAATACGGGTCAGAGGGTTTGAGGCTGACATTATGATCTGCAGAGAGTAAAGATTCTAGTTAGACTTTTGTACTTGATTCTTAATCTGTTCTAAGATCTTTTAGAACAAATGTACCTCCCACTATTTTCTCGAATCTCTTACACTCCCCTGGTAAGAAAACGGAAATCCTACGCGACTAGGGTTTCTAGTAGGTACTGCGGTCTCACCAATCTACATGGCACCTCACCTAACAGTTATTGGTGACACATAGATGGATGAGTGTACAACTCTTGTACAATGCTTCTCAAGCATGTTGCAGTGCAACTTAGTCTCTAAGCCATGAAGACCTCACCTAACAGTTATTGGTCCCATTTCTTAGTTAAGTCAGACCCACCGTATAACCGTAGAAATAAAGTCGTCATTGGGTCCTCACCTAACAGTTATTGGTGCCCAACCCCACCTTTACCCTACAACATCTCATGTCTATAGAGAGATCCAGCCCCCGATGCAACTTGCCCACTGTGTCCAGCCGAGACAAATCAACATCAGAAAGATCTTAGCAGCTCTACTACAGTGGAAGACCTATTGACTTAATATTGGTTAATCAGGTCTTAGTGTTTGCAACTTGAGCTCTTCATAAGAGGTAATCGAACAATTGGCCAGGTAAGCAGGTGGGAGGCTCCCCTTACTCAGAGAGTAAGGTCCTAATTAAGTAACCACCTTTCATGCTTTCCTAGACACCAATTAGATCAATTAATCTAATATGACTCGCTCATGTTGGTTCACTCTCGACTTGATTGAGGAGGTTTTAATTTAGGTCTCAATTGGGTTTGCTACATCACATGTAAACCTATCTACCCCGCTCTCATTCACATCACATGCAAACGGCACATCACAGGCAGTTATAATCGCAGCATCAAATAAAGCTAAACTTTAAATAGGTGATGATCATGGATTCTAATTAGGTCGTATTACAAGCACATGCACGTCAATCGATCAATTGGTCTTCAACTCTTGAATTGGTTCCAAGCCTCCTTGATTCGATCCTTGATCAACCCTTGATCCCATCGCCATCAACCGCTTGATCGCTGTTCATCTCATGCCTTGTCTTCAACTTGATCGTTGACGTACATCACATCACAGAAATACAACCAGAAGTAAAATAAAAATAATAATAAATTACATCCCCTTTTTAGGAGGCACGCAGGCCTCTCAAAATATCAAATAAGATGCATGCAAGCATCTGAAAAATTACATGACATTACAGATCACATCGCAGGTCATTACATTTGATACCAAAAGGGTTTGAATCCTGTGATCATCACCACATGCAGCAATTATAATTTTCAGATCTGAAATCTAATTGATTATCTCATGACATAGGTTTCTGATCATGCTAATCATGATTCTAAACTTTGTAATATCATTAATAATGCAATTAGAATCATCATTTTATCACATAAAAATCAGCATGCAAAAATCAGCACCCTAAAAAAAATCTGCATGCAGAAAATTTTCAGCATGCATAACCATTTAAATTTTAGATCTAATAAGCCTATTAATAATTAATCCTTACCTTAATCTACGATGCCTAGGCTCTGATACCACTGTTGGGGAACCCGCCCATGCCGCAGAAAAATTTCAAAAATCAAAGATGCAGCAGAAGAGGCATGCGCGGGATCAACCGTTCATCGCATGAACGTTGTTTAAAACCGTTCATAGATGGATAAGGATTAAAAACTTTTAAATAACATTAGAAGATCAGATCTTCACCTTGTGCGGGTAGATGATCACCGCAAACTGATGATCGTGGTTTTAGATGAAGGTTCGCTTGAAGCCGTTCAAGTGCCCGGCCTCTACGGGTATCCACACGAAGCAGAAAACCGATCCAAGCTTTCTATCTCCCTGGGGTGCTAGCTTCCTTGCAGAGATAACTTTGATGGCTGATCACCTCCCTTTCAATCAACTCTTGATTGTGCTTGGGAGGAGGAAGAAGAAGGAGGGATCTTGAAGAAGAATCAAAGCACCTTGCAGCCCTTTTCTTTCCCCTGCATTGGATGAAGCAAAGGAGGAGGGAGGAGGCTGCCGCCAAGCTTTCTTCTTCTCACCTTTTTGCTGATGGCGGCTGAAACCAAGAGGGGAGAAGGGTGGCCACGAGTTGGAGAGGAGGAGGGCTTCACTTATCATTAGGGCACCTCCTTTCAAAGCCTTTTAAAGGCATCTAGGGCTCCTATTTGGTTTAGTCCAAATCATGAATCAATTGGGTTCAATCTATGCTAGTCCTAATCCAATTAGAACTTGAATGAACCATGACTCAATTGAACTCTTCAATCCTAATCTAATTAGGAGTCATCTTGATTCATTGGATTAATAATTAATTGGGACTTAAGAAATCCTAATCCAATTAGGACTTGTTTAATTCTAGTCCTAATCCAATTAGGACTCTAATTTGAATTCGAAGTCCTAATCCGATTAGGACTCTAGGAATCCTACTCCAAGTAGGAATCCAAATTTAATTCAAAACTCCTAATCTAATTAGGTGTTGACCCCCTAATGGATTTTGATGAATACAAAATACTAGAGTATAATTTCCTGTTTATCTTAACAATTTATTTGAGGATTTCAGGTGTTTAATTAAGAATATTGCTAAGAAATGTCTAGGCAAGTTCCCATATTTTTCAAGGATTTATTGAAGAATTTTTGAGTTGAAGAAAACAGATCAGGGACAGCTGAGACGTCTCCGGGTTGTCCCAGAGACGTCTCTGGCACGAACAGGAAGAATTGGCACGTCTGGAGACGTCCCCGGCACCTGGCGAGGCGTCTCGCAGGGTTGGAGTCGACTCCTGACTCTGCGGAGTCGACTCTCTCAGAGACGGCAGAAAGGCCGATTTCAAGGGATGCGCGCGAGTCGTCTCCGAAGGACGCGGAGTCGTCCCCACGAGTAAAAAGCGAACTTTCCGAGTCGTCCCCAGAGAGCGCGGAGTCGACTCTCTCAGGGGATTCCAGAGGACGTGTTTTTCATTGATAAAACGGCGGAGTCGTCCCCGACATCGCGGAGTCGTCCCCATGCATAAAGCACAAACATCCCGAGACGTCCCCGTAAAAGTGCCGAGTCGACTCTCTCAGAATAACAGAAAAACAAGCATTCAAGCGGTTCTTCTTCAGAGACATCCCCGCAAAGCGCCGAGTCGACTCCAAACAACGTCAAAGGAAATTTTATACAGCCGAGACGTCTCGCATTGAAGCGGAGACGTCTCCGGAGCGCCTGGAACGCGACTGACACACTTTTGCAGGTAAATTTGAATTTCAAATGGTCATATTTTTGTGTCTAACGGATCTATTGCTTTTTGGGCTATAAAAGGGAGCTTTTAAGTGCCTTCCAACAACTTCTCACCAACCAAACACAAGATCATTCAAGAGAGAAGAAAGAGAAAGAGGTTCAAGGGAGTTAGTGCTTTCAAGAGAAGAAATCAAGTGCTTTCAAGCTTTCCCATCTGATTTCGTGCTCAACTACTCACTCCCACTCGGCATTCAAAGCTCACATTCAAGCCAACGCGATCCACATCGGAAGAGCCACCATTACCCATGCTTCCAACGGCAAAAGGGTTCTTCCGGGTTTTAATATTTCTCATTGTTATATTTGCTTCATTAAGAGCTTTTAAATCTTTGTAAAACATTTCATTATTGTGCTTGTTCCAGTCAAGGGACTTGGAACAAGGGAAAGGCGTCCCAAGCCTAGGTGAAATTGGGGGATTGTAGGGTTCGTTGTTAGCCCGGTGTAAAACAACGAGTTGGGTAGTGCACTCGCAAAACTACCGGACTGTAATCGCGGATTATAGTGAAATTCCCAAAGGTATTTGGGGAGTGGATGTAGGAGCAGTGGAAGCTCCGAACCACTATAAATCTTCGTGTTTGCGATTGACTGTGCTTATAGCTTTATCTTCACTTTAGCATATATACTTGTATGTTTTGTTTTCTTTTAATTAGACAAAAAGTTTAAAACACCCAATTCACCCCCCTCTTGGGTGACCATCTCTGGGCAACAAGTGGTATCAGAGCGGGTGCTCTGTGTATTTCTTGAAGACCTAACCGTCTTAGCCAAAGATCTAGATGGCAACACCCTTCAACAATGTTCCTGCTGAGGGGCAGGCAACCAATAGACCTCCACTCTTCAATGGGACAAATTATTCCTATTGGAAGACTAGAATGAGGATTTTTATTCAAGCACAAGATTATGCCTTGTAGAGGATTATAATCAAGGGACCACACGAACCATCTCACATGGTTAATGGCATTCAAGTTCCCAAACCTGAGGAGGATTGGGATGAGAATGATAGTAGGATGGTTCAACTCAATGCTAGAGCCATGAACTCATTATTTTGTGCTCTAGATGTGAATGAGTTTAATAGAGTCTCCACATGTAATTCCGCCAAGGAAATATGGGACAGACTTGAAGTTACCCATGAGGGTACCAATCAAGTCAAAGAATCTAAAGTGAACATTCTGGTTCACAAGTATGAGTTATTTAAGATGGAACCCAACGAAACCATCTCATGCATGTTCACACGCTTCACTGATATAATAAATGGTCTAAAGAATTTAGGTAAATCCTACACTAACCCAGAACTTGTGAGTAAAATTCTCAGATCCTTGCCAAAAGCTTGGGAAGCGAAGGTCACGGCGATCGTAGAAGCTAAAGACCTCAACACATTGGGACTTGAACAACTATTGGGCTCATTGATGACGCATGAGCTCACAATGAAGCAACATGAAGAAGATGTGCCAAAGAAGAAGTCAATCGCACTCAAGGCTACTTCAAGTGTTTGTGAAGAAGAAAGCAGTGAGAGTGAAGAAGAAAGCGAAGATGAGGACTTGGGCTTAATAGTAAGGAAGTTCAAGAAATTCATGAGAAGAAAGAAACCCTTTCCAAGAAAGAAGTTTGGAGGGAGAAATGATTGGGAAAAGGAAAAAGAAAAAGAAAGAGACCCAATCATATGTTATGATTGCAAGAGACCGGGACACATCCGTTCCGAATGCCCTCAACAGAAGAAGCACTATGGAAAGAAGAAGAAGAAGGCGTTGAAAGCAACCTGGGATGATAGCGACACATCCTCCTCCGAGGAAGAGAAGGAAGAGACCGCCAACTTGTGTTTCATGGCATTCGACGACGATGAGGTATGTCAAAGCTCGACTACAAATTTTACTTTAGAAGAATTATATGAAGCTTTTCAAGAGCTCATGAGTGATTGTAGTATGTTAGGAGCAAAGAATAAAGAATTAAAGGCCTCCAATCAAAAACTAAAGGATGACATTAAAAACCTATTGATTGAGAAGGAGAGCTTTGAAAATGTTAACACCATTGACCTAGAAAATAAAAATTCAAAACTTAGCATTGAAAATGAAACGGCAAAAACACTAATTAAGGAATTAAATCTAAAAGTTCAATCCCTACTCAATAGTAATACCTCACTTGCGCAAAATGTTGAATCCCTTAAAAATGATAAGGAAGAATTGGCTAAAGAAAATTTGGTTCTTAAAAATGAGGTACATAAGTACAAACCAATTGTGGAGAAATTTACACATAGCTCTGAAAAATTAAATCTTATTTTATCCAATCAAAGAGCTGTTTTTAATAAAGCCGGATTAGGATATAAAACTAGTAAACAACAAAAATATCTAAAGAATTTTTTTGTGAAAGCAAAAGATATCAAGACTGAAAAACCTACATGCTTTCATTGTGGGAAGAGTGGACATAAAGCCTATTCTTGCATTCAAAGAAAGATTCAAACTAACAAGAATACATTTGTAAAAGGTAAAAACACAACTAAAATGTGGGTGCCTAAGGAAACCAACTACACTAACCAAGAAGGACCCAAGAAAACTTGGGTACCTAAGAGCTTCACATGATTATTTTGCAGGTATGCCTTGCAGCCGGGAGTAAAAAGAGAATGTGGTATCTTGATAGTGGTTGCTCAAGGCATATGACCGGTGACAAGAGCCTTTTCGTCACCTTGAAGTCAAAAGAAGGAGGAGTAGTCACATTTGGAGACAATGCTAAAGGTCAAATCATCGGTGTTGGTAAAATCTCCATATCACCCTCCTCATTTATTGACAATGTATTGTTAGTTAATGGACTAGAACATAATTTATTAAGTATAAGTCAATTTTGTGACAAGGGCTTTAAAGTGTCGTTTGAATCTTCACTATGCATAATTAGTAGTCCAGTTGACAATGAGATCATACTTACAGGACATAGGCATGGAAATGTTTACATGGTAGATCTTGATGATCTCACCATGAAGGATGGCCAATGTCTTGTAGCCATGGATGCCAAAGTCAATGAGACTAGTTGGTTATGGCATCGTAGGTTAGGGCATGCTAGCATGGATTTAATCTCTAAATTGATTACAAAAGATCTAGTCAAAGGACTACCAAAAATAGACTTTGAAAAGAACAAAATTTGTGCTGCATGTCAATTAGGGAAACAAACAAGAAGTTCTTTCAAGTCTAAGAACATAGTCTCAACATCAAAACCCCTAGAACTAATTCACATGGATTTGTTTGGACCCACTAGAACTGCTAGTCTAGGGGGTAAAAAATTTGGTCTTGTAATTGTTGATGATTTTTCACGTTTTACATGGGTTTCATTTCTTGCACATAAAGATGAGTCCTTTTCCGCTTTTATCAAGTTTCACAATAGGATTTCGAATGAACTTAATCTTAAACTAAAAGCAATTAGGAGTGATCATGGTACCGAGTTTGAAAATCAGCATTTTGAAAAATTTTGTGAAGAAAACGGTATCAATCACAATTTCTCGGCCCCTAGGACACCCCAACAAAATGGGGTGGTAGAAAGGAAGAATCGCACACTAGCAGATATGGCTCGTACCATGTTGTGCAAATCGGATCTACCAAAATATTTTTGGGCTGAAGCAATAAATACTGCATGTCATATTTTAAACCGTGCATTAGTCAGATCTATTTTAAAGAAAACACCTTATGAGTTGCTGAAAAATAAGAAGCCAAATATATGTTATTTTCATGTTTTCGGTTGTCGTTGCTTTATTTTAAACAATGGAAAGGACAATCTAAGTAAATTTAGTGCTAAATCAGATGAGGGGATCTTCTTAGGTTATTCCTCATCCAGTAGAGCATACAGGGTCTTCAACAAGAGAACTCTCATTGTTGAAGAATCCATTCATGTTGTTTTTGATGAAGCTAATGGAGATTCTTCTAGAAAAGAAGAAGATAGTGATGCAGGTATACTTGAAGACAGAATGAAGGAGTTCTCCATACAAGACAAACAACTTGAGGATGAAGTCAAGGAAGATACAATTCAGCAAGATGAAGAAGATCAACCCCAAGCAAGAAATCAAGATCTTCCGAGGGAATGGAGGTATGCACATGGTCATCCAAGGGATCTAATCCTTGGTGATCCTTCACAAGGGGTAAGGACAAGATCTTCTCTAAGAAATACTAGTAATTATCTTGCATTCGTTTCACAAATAGAGCCTAAATCACTAGAGGAAGCCGAAAAGGATGAAAATTGGATAAATGCTATGCAAGAGGAATTAAATCAATTTGAAAGAAATCAAGTTTGGACTCTAATGAAAAGACCCCCTAATGTTTCAATTATAGGCACCAAGTGGGTATATAGAAATAAACTAGATGAAGATGGAATAGTAATAAGAAACAAAGCTAGACTAGTTGCCAAAGGCTATAATCAGGAGGAAGGAATAGATTTTGATGAAACTTTTGCTCCTGTTGCTAGGTTAGAGGCTATTAGACTACTTTTGGCATATGCATGCTTCATGGATTTCAAACTCTATCAAATGGATGTAAAAAGTGCCTTTTTAAATGGTTATATAATGGAGAA
Source organism: Phoenix dactylifera (assembly GCF_009389715.1). NCBI lineage: Eukaryota > Viridiplantae > Streptophyta > Magnoliopsida > Arecales > Arecaceae > Phoenix > Phoenix dactylifera. The sequence goes on from NW_024067855.1 coordinate 338,952, forward strand.
AGTTTATGTAGGACAACCTCCAGGTTTTGAGAACCACTTACATCCAGATTATGTTTATAAATTGCATAAAGCATTGTATGGACTTAAGCAAGCCCCTAGGGCATGGTATGAAAGATTAAGTAATTTCCTAATTGAAAATAAATTTAAGAGAGGAAATATAGACAAAACCCTCTTCATTAAAAGAAAAGGGAATGACTTATTGCTTGTGCAAATTTATGTGGATGATATAATTTTTGGTGCTACTAATGATAGTCTTTGTCAAGAGTTTGCCAAGCTTATGCAGGGAGAATTTGAAATGAGCATGATGGGTGAGCTCAACTTCTTCCTTGGGCTACAAATAAAACAATCAGAGGAAGGCATCTTCATCAGTCAGTCCAAATATATCAAGAAAATGTTGGAAAAATTCAAGATGAAGGATGCAAAGGAAATCAGCACACCCATGGGCTCAAGTTGCAAGCTTGACAAAGATGAAAAAGGTAAAAGTATAGACTGCAAATTGTACAGAGGTATGATAGGCTCTTTACTTTACCTTACTGCTAGTAGACCGGACATATTATTTAGTGTTTGCATGTGTGCTAGATACCAAGCATGTCCTAAGGAATCACACTTGCAAGCTGTTAAAAGAATATTCAGATATCTAGTAGGGACATCTAATGTAGGCTTATGGTATTCTAAACAATCTGACATAAATTTAATTGCTTATTCCGATGCTGATTTTGCCGGATGCAAACTTGACAGAAAAAGCACAAGTGGCACATATCAATTCTTGGGTGCTAATTTGGTTTCTTGGTTTAGCAAGAAATAGAATTCAGTTGCCTTATCCACAGCTGAGGCTGAGTACATTGCAGCTGGAAGCTGTTGTGCCCAAGTTCTTTGGATTAAGCAACAACTTGAAGATTTCGGTATCAAAATGGACAACATACTAATTAGATGTGATAATACAAGTGCAATTAATTTAACAAAAAATCCTGTTCAACACTCTAAATCAAAACACATAGAGATTAGGCATCACTTTATAAGGGATCATGTACTGAAAAATGATGTGATGATTGAGTATGTATGTACTGAAAATCAATTGGCCGATATCTTTACAAAGCCCCTTAGTAAAGATAGGTTCAACTTTTTAAGGAATGCTTTGTACTTGTATGATCCTAGCAAATAAATTGAACTTGTAATGCAATGCCTTGCTACTCAAACTAATAATCCACTTCAAGGTGACAAATAGCAAACCTAGTATCTAATAAGTGAAAACATGAATCTATCAAAGTTAGATGATGAATTGTTTGACTTTTCGGAGGATGGTTACCCTCCCTTGGACTCTTCATGGAGATATTTTCAGAGCCTATTTCATAGGCATTCGAAACTTGGTCAAACATTCCTCATTTCAATATTGATGAATTCAAAAATCATTATAAAAAACTTTTGTAGGATGTATTATTGAAGGGAAGGATCACAAGCAAACTCACTCTATATTCACCAAAAGAAATCACGTTGATTATTGTGGTTGAATAAAATAAATTGGAAAAAGATAGAAATCAGTCTGAAATTTTTCAGTGCCGGAGACGTCTCTGGCAAATCACAGAGACATCTCCCCGGCGAGACGTCTCGCATTAGTCGCGGAGACGTCTCGGGGACCGAATGAAAGTCTTTTAAATTAGGTCGAAACAGCTCGAGCCGACCCTAGATATCCTCTTTCGTCCCCAACGAAAACACAAACCCTAGCCTCCATTTTCTCTCCACCACAAACCGAACCAAAATCTCTCCCATTTCCCTAGATTTTCAAACCATGGCACCTAAGAAAGCTAGGAGAACGGGTGGGAGGCGTCCTAGAGTAGCGCACGACGACGAAGAACGGAGGGAAGAGCCCTCCGCGCCGTCTCCTCCGGTTGCTCCGCCAACCGTGACTCTTTCCTGTGCAAATCGCACAGTAACCATGGGTAGGTACATTGATTTCCAATTTTTAGCTAGTGAGGGGTTCTCTATTGGAGAGAGACTCCGAGCCCAAGGTTGGAGTCCAAGGTCCGAGCCCAGGCTTGTCGACCCTCATCAGCAACACCATTGAGTGGTTTAACCTTAACTCTTCCTTACTGACCATGACCAGGACATCTCCGCAGATCCTCCCACCTCTGACCATGACCAGGACATCTCCGCAGATCCTCCCACCTTTCCATCCACAGCTGGTCCCTCATCCACTGCCGGTCCTTCATCCTCTGCTGGACCTTCATCCATAGTACCACCACCTCAGCAGCCTCTAGAAGTCAGAATTTGTCCTGAGCAGCTTAGAGCTTTGAGGGATGACATTGTGAGGAAACTCAGAGGTACCACCAGTACACCCTCCACTGAGTTGACCCCCTCCACAGTAGCAGTGTCTGTCATGGTAGCTGAAGTCAAGGAGGAGCTGTCCAGTCTGAGGAATCTAATTTAGGGTCTGTTGCCCAAGGTGACAAGCCAAGAGGGGGGGGGGGTGAATTGGTTTCTTTTAATTTTAACTAACTTACTTGAGTCGAATGAACGGTTAGCAAGTTGAAACAAATCACAATACAAACAACACGAAGTATAGTGGTTCGGTGCTCTCCTTAGCACCTACGTCCACTCCCCAAGCGACCCCTTGGGAATTCACTATAATCTCGCGGATTACAGTTGGATTGTTTTCCGGGCTCACAATCCAAAAACCTTTACACTTTGGTTTTCCGGGCTCACCAAAAACCTTTGTTGGTTTTACGGGCTCACCAACGAACCTTTACACTTTGGTTTTCCGGGCTCACCAAAAACCTATCCCGTTGGTTTTGCGGGCTAACCAACCAACCTTTACAAGTAGTTTAACAAACAAAAAGAAAGATTGAAACTCCTAAATGAGCAAATGAAACAATATAAACTACAAAGAAGAGTTAGAAAATATTTATCGCTTTGAAGTGGCTTCTCTCTTCTTTGTCAAGGATGCTTCACTCTTCAAGGGAGGATGGAGCTCTTGATGACTCTTTGAATCTGCTCAATCCCTTCCTTTGATTCTTGAATGAAGCACTTGGATGAAGAAGATTAGGGCACTTTTGTTTTCTTGTGTACTCTTTGATATTCTTTGCAAAAGTTGTTCTATCTGATGAATAGTGCCACTTTAAATAGCTTCCTACATCCATTGGACAAGCCCCAATGGTTAGAATTCAAAAACTAGCCGTTACTCCCTTTTGGAAGGACAAAAAGTACATCTGCAGAACTAGCCGTTATGCTTCAGCCCGTGTTTGGGTCGGCTCAACCTGTCCTTGGGTCGACTCAACTTTCACTTGGGTCGACTCAAACATTCCTTGGGTCGACCCTCTCAGAATCCACAGAAACTTGTAACTCAGCCTTCCTTCACTTGGGTCGACCCAACCTTTCTTTGGGTCGACTCAAAGTTCACTTGGGTCGACTCAACTTCTTCTTGGGTCGACCCTCTCAGTAATTCCAGAGAACCATTTTCTGTCTTCTTTTCTATCTTGCCTTTGGGTCGACCCTCTCAGGGTTTGGGTCGACTCAAGCTTGGGTCGACTCAACTACTTCTTGGGTCGACCCTCTCAGTAAATCCAGAGAACCATTTTTCTGTTTTGTTTTGAGGATCTTAATGTTTGGGTCGACTCATGCTTTCTTTGGGTCGACCCAACTCACTGTTCATCTTGTCCATTTTTGCAAAAGTGTGCCAAATATTTTCTTGATGTGCCGGGGTCGACCCAATCATTCTTTGGGTCGACTCAATCCACACTTTGCTGCATCTCAAGGTTAGATTCATTCAAATGAACAATGAAATGTATCTATATCAATTCATACAAATATACTGAGAGTAATGGACTTATGAATGAAGTATCGATTTAACTTATAACATACTCTAGATAATTGCTTGTTAATCATCAAAATAACACTATCATCCTCAATCTTCCCCTTTTTGATGATTACAAAATAAAGAGTATGAGCCTATTGATACTTGTCTTTTAAAATCAGTTTTTGAAAGGGCTTACCTTGCTGAATTTCAGCTTTTCATATGTAAGAGTGAAGTCTCCCCCTATATTATTTAAATGTTGCCAATTTGACTTTTTGAATTACTCCCCCTTTCATTTATAATTCATTAAAGATGAAACTCCAAAAATTTGAGATAAAACATGAGTTTCAGGTTATGTATCGAGGTGTGAAAGGTGCGTGCCAAATTCTGAAATTATATGTGCCAAGTTCTGAAATTTGATAGAAGTTTTGGATTTGAAGATTTTCATTGTTACAAATTGCTCCCCCTTAGATGTATATGCTTTCTTATATGATTTTCAATTTGTTTCACAAGTTATTTCTCTCTTCTTACACAAGTTCATAACTTCTTATTTCAACTTCTTATATAATTTTTTTTTACTTCTTCTTTCTTTACTTCTCCTTTCTTTTCTTCTCCTCTTATTACCTCCTCTTATTACTCTTTCTTTACTTCTAAAGATATCTTTACTTCTTCTTTCTTTACTTCTCCTTTCTTTTCTTCTCCTCTTATTACCTCCTCTTATTACTCTTTCTTTACTTCTAAAGATATCTTTACTTCTCCCCTATTACTTACTTCTCCCCTATTACTCTTTCTTTACTTCTCCCCCTTTTTGTTATCATCAAATAGGTACACGGGAAAAGATGCAATAAATACCAAACTTCAAACTTCATTGATCAAAATAGGAACATTTTCGTACATTCATGCCAAAAACAAATACAATGTTCCTTAATCAAAGTTTAAAGATACATGATAAAAGCAAAATACATATGAGAACTAGATATCTAGCCTAGGCTCTAAACAGAAATGCTAAAATCAGCCTAGGGAGACTCTAACGGCTGGGATCTAGTCCTCATCCGCCTAGTGTATGTGGCGAGGGGAGGTCGAGTCTGGTGAGACTGTGTCTGGCGTGGAGCACGACGAGCTGGATGACTCTGTGCCGAAATCTCTGACTCGGCAGCCTGTGGCACAGATGGTCCATGGGTCTCTCTCTCTCTCCGGAGTGCTCCTATCTGCTGCCTCAGATCACTGATCTCAGCAGACATGATGTCCAGTCGGTCAGTAATAGTCCTGGCCTGAGCTGACATGATCTCAGTCATCCTACTCCAAAACTCATCCGTATCTCTCGGAGGAACGGATGACGATGGTCCAGCCTCTAAAGGTGCAGTAGGATGATCCATATGCTCCTCATCCTCAGCCTCTGGTGCATCGCCCTCTGGTGCATCGCCCTCTGGTGCCTCACCCTGAATACCTGCTCAAGTGTTAATCCACTGCCCGTTCACTTTCGCATATCCCATGCGTATAAGTGTCCGTGCAGTGTATGTATCAGTATGATGCAGACTCTTGGATGCCTCCCCCTCGAGAGCTATACCGTGCTGTCGAAAAATAAAAGTGAGTATCATACCATAAGGTAGTGATACCCTGAAGTTGTAGATCACCTTCCTCATCTGTCTCAGTATCATGGCCGGAAGATTTAGGGGAATCCCCTGAATCATACACTCCATCACTGCTAGATCTCGCTCTGTGATGAGATCGAATCTCCCGGTTTTTGGAAATAAAATCCTATTTATTATACTGAGCAGTAATCTCATTTCAGCAGAAAGAGAACTAGCTATTACCTTCTCGGAAAAGTTGAAGTTCTCATTTTCCATGATCCGCTGTAGGGCTCTCATTTTGTTTTCAGGCTTTTCTGGAGTGGCTCCTACGCAGGGTAGATGAAGTAGCTCACTCAAGCTCTCCTCGGAAACTCGAACTCGAACCCCTCGAACTTCCGAAACAAGCCCTCCCATACCAGTTTTAAGGAAGGCATAGAACTCCTGAACCAATCCGGGGTAGATCATCACATCTAGGGAGCAAAGATACTCCCAACCTTGCCTTTGGATCCATTCCCTCAACCGAAACCCTTCTTGATCAAAGAACTCGGAATGGATCCTTCTCCCCGTTGTAACTGGTCTCCCCGCAAACCTTGCAAGTATCACTGAGGGGGAAGGAGGAGGAGGGGGCTCCGCACGTGCCTCACGTCGTGGAGACACGGTAGATGGCTCTGTAGGTTGCCTTTCCTCCCGTTGGATCCGTGAGACTCTTCCGGATCTCTTGGCTACGGCTCTTTTGGGTCCCATTTCTCCAAGATCTTAAGGTAATCTACTGTTTGGAGGAGTTTGGAGGAGTTTGGAAAGTGGGGATTAGAGTATTCAGAAGAGGACAAGGGCAAACAGTGCCCTAACTTTGCTCTCGGGTCCCCCTTTTAACAGTGGGGTCCCGACGTTGGGTCGACTCAAGAATTTTCTTGGGTCGACTCAACGTTGGGTCGACCCTATTCTGGGTTGGGTCGACCCAAGTGCAGAATTTTTCTTTTCTCTTCCTTTTTGCTTCTAAAAATTTTTCTTGCTTCCAATCCTTATAAATTCTTTCTGGGATAATGATACATGAGTAAGGAATCTACAGATAACAAATTTGACTCATGTTTCATGGGATTTTAGAAATTGGAGGAATGTATCATGAGACTACTAGCTCCCTTTTATATTTCTTCAATAAAAAGGATCACATATTCCTAATTCCCTCCTTAGCATGCAGAATCTATCTTCACTCAATGGTTTCATAAATATGTCGGCTAATTGTTTTTCAGTGCATATATGCTCAATACATATATTTCCATTTTGCACATGATCCCTAATAAAATGATACCTTATTTCTATGTGTTTGGCCTTAGAATGCTGAACTGGATTTTTCGTAAGATTGATGGCACTAGTATTATCACATTTAATAGGAATATTATCTAGCTTAACTCCATAGTCTTCTAGTTGTTGCTTAAGCCATAATACTTGAGCACAACAACTGCCAGCAGCTATATATTCAGCTTCAGCTGTGGATAGTGCCACTGAATTCTGCTTCTTGCTAAACCATGATACTAAGTTATTTCCTAAGAATTGACATGTGCCACTTGTGCTCTTCCTATCTAATTTGCATCCGGCAAAATCAGCATCTGAATATGCAAGCAAATCTAGACAGGAGTCTCTTGAGTACCATAATCCTATATTGGTAGTTCCTCTTAAATATCTAAGGATTCTCTTAACAGCACTTAAATGTGACTCCTTAGGATTCGATTGGTATCTAGCACATATTCCTACACTAAATACGATGTCGGGTCTACTAGCAGTAAGATAGAGCAAGGATCCAATTAGTCCTCTATAGAGCTTAATATCAATACTCTTTTCCTTTTCATCTTTGTCTAGCTTACTAGTAGGATTCATTGGAGTGCCTACTCCCTTATGATTTTCATTCCCAAATTTCTTTAGTATTTCCTTTGTATACTTAGTTTGATGAATGAAAATGCCTTCTTTAGTTTGTTTGATTTGTAATCCTAGAAAGAAACTTAGTTCTCCCATCAAACTCATTTCAAATTCTTCATGCATTAAATCAGCAAATTTCTTGCAAAGAGTATCATTTGTGGCACCAAAGATTATGTCATCTACATATATTTGTACCACTAATAGATTTTTATCCTTTCTTTTGAGAAATAGAGTTTTATCTACATTTCCTCTACTAAAGTCATTATTAAGCAGAAATTTGCTTAATCGATCATACCAAGCCCTAGGAGCTTGCTTTAATCCATATAATGCCTTATGTAATTTAAACACATGATTTGGCAATTCATGATTCTCAAAATCAGGAGGTTGTTCTACATATACTTCCTCCTCAATAAAACCATTTAAGAACGCACTCTTCACATCCATTTGATATAATTTAAATTCCATGAAACATGCAAATGCAAGAAGTAATCTAATAGCCTCTAATCTAGCTACAGGGGCAAATGTTTCATCAAAATCTATTCCTTCTTCTTGATTGTATCCCTTAGCTACAAGTCTAGCCTTATTTCTTATAACTAATCCATTCTCATCTAATTTATTTCTAAATACCCATTTTGTTCCAATTACTGAGTTATGCTTTGGTCTTTCAGTTAATGTCCATACATTACTTCTTTTGAATTGATTTAATTCTTCTTGCATGGCATTTATTCAATTAGTATCTTTTTCAGCTTCTTCATAAGTCTTAGGTTCTAATTGTGAAACGAAAGCAAGATAATCATTTAAATTTCTAAGAGATGATCGAGTTCTTACCCCTTGAGATGGATCACCAATGATTAAGTCTTTGGGATGTCCATATGCATACCTCCATTCCTTTGGCAAGCTTTGGGATTGTGGTGGCACGCAATCATCTCCCTTATCTTGATTTGGCACGTCATCAATATTCAACTTTTCAAAGTCGATAATTCCTGTATCATCATCAACAATATTTTCTTTCCTAGCAGACTCACTATTAGACTCATCAAATATAATATTGACTGACTCTTCCACTACTAAGGTTCTTTTATTGAATACTCTGTATGCCCTGCTAGATGTGGAGTATCCTAAGAAGATACCTTCATCTGACTTGGCATCAGATTTGCTTAGATCCTCCTTGCCATTGTTTAATATGAAACATCTACATCCAAATACTTTAAAATATTTAGCAGTTGGTTTCTTATTCTTCCAAAGTTCATAAGGAGTTTTCTTGGTTATTGGTCGTATTAAAACTCGATTTAGAATATGGCAAGCAGTGTTTATAGCTTCAGCCCAAAAGTACTTTGGAAGATTTGACTCACACAACATTGTGCGTGCCATTTCTGCCAATGTCCTATTTTTCCTTTCAACAACCCCATTTTGTTGAGGCGTTCTAGGTGCTGAAAATTGATGTGATATACCATTTTTAGTGCAAAATTCTTCAAAGTGTTGATTTTCAAATTCAGTACCATGATCACTTCGAATTGCTACTAAGGTGAGTTTCTTATCATTTATTATATTGTTATATAGTTTCAAGAATTCAGAAAATGCTTCATTCTTATGTGCCAAAAATGAAACCCATGTATACCTTGAAAAATCATCAACAATAACTAGCCCATACTTCTTCCCTCCTAGACTTGTAGTTCTAGTAGGTCCGAATAAATCCATGTGTATGAGTTCAAATGGTCTAGTTGTTGATACCACATTCTTCGATTTGAAAGATGATTTAGTTTGTTTTCCCAACGAACATGGTCCACATATTTTGTCCTTTTCAAAGATCAATTTTGGCACATCTTTTATTAATTCCTTCTTAACTAGTTTTGATATTAATTCCATACTAGCATGTCCTAATCTTCGATGCCAAAGCCAACTAGTTTCATTTTTCTTTTCTTCATTAGTAATTAAGCATAAGCCATTTTTCTTGCCTAACTCATGAAGATCTACTAAGTAAATATTTCTTTGCCTTTGTCCTACAAGTACAATGCTATTATCTTTAGGATTTGTGATTATGCATACAGATGCTTCAAATGTGACTTTAAACCCTTTATCACAAAATTGACTTATGCTAAGAAGGTTATGTTTCAAACCCTTAACTAATAAGACATTTTCTATAAAAATAGATGGAGCAATGAAGATTTTACCCTTTCCAATGATATGCCCTTTACCATTATCTCCATAGGTTACTACTCCACCTTTCTTTGATTCCAAGGTGACAAATTGATCTACGTCACCGGTTATGTGTCTTGAACAGCCTCTATCTAGATACCATCGTTTTTCCACTTTATCAGCTGCAAGACACTCCTGCAATCATGATCAAGAAGAAACTTTAGGTACCCAAACTAAGTTGGGTCCTTTAGGGTTAGTACTCCATGTTCCTTTTGGAACCCAAACTTTCTTGAATTTAATCTTTTGATTATTACTTGATTTGTTTTGACTGAACTTTCTAAAGTTACATTCATATGCTCTATGTCCTAACTTATTGCAGCAATAACAAGTGATATTTTCACTTTTAGCTTTTACAAAAATGTTCTTCAAGAATTTTTGTTTCATATTTGTTCTATATCCTAAGCCAGCCTTATCATATACAGCTTTTTGACTATCAAGAATCATACTTAATTTGGTAGAACTAAGTGTAAATTTATCTACCAAGAATTTATATTTTTCAGCATCTTCTTTTAGCTTAATATTTTCAGCAATCAGATTCTTGATTTCATTTGTAAGTTTCCTACTTAATGTTTCACAGTTATGAGACAGTTTTAACTTATCTTTGATAAGAGATTGATTTTCTTCTTTTAGAACTTTATTTTTATTAATCAGTTTCTTATGTTCTTCCATGAGTTCTAAGAATGCATCACGTAATTCATCAACAGTAAAATCACAGTCAAGTTCAGAATCTACCTCATCGTCATTGGCCATATGACACATTTGGGCCGTCTCTTGATGATCTTCCTCCTCCGAACTTGATTCCTCACTTTCACTCCATTCAGCCATGAAATTCTTCTTTTTCAGCTTTCTTGCCATCCACTTCAAATCTGGGCAATCTATCTTATAATGCTCGGGTTTGTTACACTCATAGCAAATGGGAGTTTCTTTTTCCTTTTCTTTGTCCTTACCCTTTTCTTTGCTTGAGTTACCTTTAAGGAAGGGTTTCTTTTTATGGAATCTATTCTTACCTCTCATAAATTTTCTGAATTTTCTTCCAAGCATAGCCATCCCTTCTTCATCAATTTCTTCATCATCATCTGAATCTTCCGATTCAGTTTGTTGTTTAGGGGTGGTAGTCTTTAGGGCAATGGGCTTTCTTCTCTTGACTTCATCTTTTGAATTTTGCCTCATTGTCAACTCATGGGTCATGAGTGATCCTAGAAGCTCCTCTAATTGCAGTGTGTTGAGGTCCTTAGCTTCTTGAATGGCGGTTACCTTGGCCTCCCAATTCCTTGGTAGAGACCTGAGAATTTTTCGCACCAAATCAGAGTTAGAGTAAGACTTTCCTAAACTCTTAAGCCCATTTATAATGTCAGTAAAACGAGTAAACATATCAGTTATGGACTCAGTAGATTCCATTTTAAACAATTCATACTTGTGTACTAATATGTTTATCTTTGACTCCTTAACTTGATTGGTCCCTTCATGTGTGACCTCAAGTTTGTCCCAAATTTCTTTGGCAGTAGTGCAAGTAGATATTCTATTAAATTCATTTACATCTAATGAGCAGTAAAGTACATTTATAGCTTTTGCATTTAACTGTGCTAATCTTCTATCACTCTCATTCCAATCCATTTCTGGTTTGGGTATGATAGTGCCGTCTATGTTAAGTGTGGGTGTGTGAGGTCCTCTAGTGATGATATACCATAGTTCATAGTCTGAATCTTGAATGAATATCCTCATTCTAGCTTTCCAATATCCGTAGTTTGTGCCATTAAATAGAGGTGGTCTATTTGTGGATTGCCCCTCACTCATAGAGCATCCCACTTGGGTTGTCATGATCTTTAACTCTTGATTGTGAAATCAATGAGTACTATTAGAGCACCTCGCTCTGATACCACTTGTTGCCCAAGGTGACAAGCCAAGAGGGGGGGTGAATTGGTTTCTTTTAATTTTAACTAACTTACTTGAGTCGAATGAACGGTTAGCAAGTTGAAACAAATCACAATACAAACAACACGAAGTATAGTGGTTCGGTGCTCTCCTTAGCACCTACGTCCACTCCCCAAGCGACCCCTTGGGAATTCACTATAATCTCGCGGATTACAGTTGGATTGTTTTCCGGGCTCACAATCCAAAAACCTTTACACTTTGGTTTTCCGGGCTCACCAAAAACCTTTGTTGGTTTTACGGGCTCACCAACGAACCTTTACACTTTGGTTTTCCGGGCTCACCAAAAACCTATCTCGTTGGTTTTGCGGGCTAACCAACCAACCTTTACAAGTAGTTTAACAAACAAAAAGAAAGATTGAAACTCCTAAATGAGCAAATGAAACAATATAAACTACAAAGAAGAGTTAGAAAATATTTATCGCTTTGAAGTGGCTTCTCTCTTCTTTGTCAAGGATGCTTCACTCTTCAAGGGAGGATGGAGCTCTTGATGACTCTTTGAATCTGCTCAATCCCTTTCTTTGATTCTTGAATGAAGCACTTGGATGAAGAAGATTAGGGCACTTTTGTTTTCTTGTGTACTCTTTGATATTCTTTGCAAAAGTTGTTCTATCTGATGAATAGTGCCACTTTAAATAGCTTCCTACATCCATTGGACAAGCTCCAATGGTTAGAATTCAAAAACTAACCGTTACTCCCTTTTGGAAGGACAAAAAGTACATCTGCAGAACTAGCCGTTATGCTTCAGCCCGTGTTTGGGTCGGCTCAACCTATCCTTGGGTCGACTCAACTTTCACTTGGGTCGACTCAAACATTCCTTGGGTCGACCCTCTCAGAATCCACAGAAACTTGTAACTCAGCCTTCCTTCACTTGGGTCGACCCAACCTTTCTTTGGGTCGACTCAAAGTTCACTTGGGTCGACTCAACTTCTTCTTGGGTCGACCCTCTCAGTAATTCCAGAGAACCATTTTCTGTCTTCTTTTCTATCTTGCCTTTGGGTCGACCCTCTCAGGGTTTGGGTCGACTCAAGCTTGGGTCGACTCAACTACTTCTTGGGTCGACCCTCTCAGTAAATCCAGAGAACCATTTTTCTGTTTTGTTTTGAGGATCTTAATGTTTGGGTCGACTCATGCTTTCTTTGGGTCGACCCAACTCACTGTTCATCTTGTCCATTTTTGCAAAAGTGTGCCAAATGTTTTCTTGATGTGCCGGGGTCGACTCAATCCACACTTTGCTGCATCTCAAGGTTAGATTCATTCAAATGAACAATGAAATGTATCTATATCAATTCATACAAATATACTGAGAGTAATGGACTTATGAATGAAGTATCGATTTAACTTATAACATACTCTAGATAATTGCTTGTTAATCATCAAAATAACACTATCATCCTCAGGGTCAGTATATGAGATTCTCTGAAATTCAGGAAGCTACCGAACAAATGCAAGACTCGGTGAGGTCCGAGCTACTAAGCCTGAATCAAGGAGCAGAAAGGGTTGCGAATGCAGTGATAGATAAGCTTGATACAATCAACGAAAGCGTAACCCAACTGACCCAGACTCAAGCTAGGGCTACTTCAGAAATAATTGCGCAACTGGGGAATGTCTCTGAAGGAGTTAGTTTGGTTTTGCAGTGTCAGCAAAGAAATCTGGAAGCCTCATCATCTTCTTCTAGACGTCCTTAGACTTGTATTTTGTTTTTATTATCATTTAAAGCCCTTTTGGACTTTCAATTATTGTACTCAATTTTTGTAATACTTATAATGAATTGAAGTCTTTTTCTAAAAACTTGTGTACATTATGCTTTCTGTGTTATGAGTATTGCATTATGAGCATTGTCTACATTGATTCTTTGATACTTCATCTTTTTGCTATGATGACAAATAGGGGGAGAAAATATGATATATTGTATGTAAAGAGAATCACTAAATAAGAAAAGGAATCACTAAACAAGAAAATTTTCATTAAGCAAAATGTGATTTGTTCTTAGTGGATTCGATACCTCGAGGCTCATTATCTCTCTGTTGGGGCTCAGAATCTATTCAAGGGATATTCGGAGATTAGTTGAATCATATTCAGATTTTCCCTTCTATAATTAAGAACTTAAGCTCAAGTTTAAAACATTAAAAGAAAATTTAGAAAACTCGAGCAAAATTCAAACAAAATTGAATGCACATGCTGAGGGAGAGAATCTGAAATTCTAAGAAAGCAAATTCATTAAAGACATATAAGCCAAACAATTGATTGCATAATTTTAAGGCTTATATAATTCCCAATGAAAGGAGGAGCTTTAATTTCAGAGTTTACTGACTCATATCTTTCAATTTTTGGATACACTAAATGACTAGATATTTGAATTCATTTCAAAACTTTACTATGAATCACTTCTTGAATGAGCAATTTACTTTACAAATACTCAATATTTTGTCATCATAAAAAAGAAGAAGATTGTGGAGTAATTGAGTATTCCCTAATTGATTTTGATGAGCACAAAGCATTTTGAGTATATCTTATGTTGTACTAATGAATTCAATCTAGTGTTTCAGGCAAATATGTGTGAATTTCTGTTTAAGTGCCTCGAGCTTTGGTTCAAAGTAATTTGGCTAAGTGTTGGACTCAATTTGAACCAAAGTCTGCATCACGAGTCGACTCCGAAACTTTGCGAGTCGACTCCGGGTGGTTTAACGTTTCTGGCACAAGCTCGAGCCGACTTCGGAACTCTTCGAGTCGACTTCGACTAAGAACAGACAGAAAGACAGAACGATGGATTTTAGACCCTGTTAACGAGTCGACTCCAAAAGGTTGAGAGTCGACTCCGATGTTTTGCCGAGTCGACTCCAAAAGGTAACAGACAGAAAGACAGAATGATTGAATTTAGATTCTGTTACCGAGTCGACTCCAAAAGGTTGCGAGTCGACTCCGATTCTTGGCGAGTCGACTCCCAGTATGTCCGAGTCGACTCCCAGAGGAAAGCAGTATCAAAAGGCAGAGAATCAGCTTCGAAGATCCTGTAAACGAGTCGACTCCAAGTGTTGCAGAGTCGACCCCCAAGTTAGTCGAGTCGACTCCAGTAAGATCCGAGTCGACTCCAAGGCAGAAATGTTTAAAAGACAGAGAATCGATTTTTCGGTCTCTGAGAACGAGTCGTCTTCCGAGAATATCGAGTCGCCTCTCAAGTCAGCCGAGTTGACTCCAAGTAAACCCAAGTCGACTCGAGGAAGAAAAATAGAAAGTTGAGTTTCTGGAACTCTGAGAACGAGACGACCCCTAAGTGCCCGAGTTGTCTCCAACTGTTGGCGAGTCGACTCCAGTTTGGTCCGAGTCGACCCCAGGACGAGGGATGCACTTTAATTCAAATCTGGAACAGCGGATGAGTCATCTCCAGTAAAGCGTGAGTCGACTCCAGTAACAGACGAGTCGACTCCAGATCGCACGAGTCGACTTCGATCCCAACGGATACATTGTTAGGATGTGCAGACGGGATAGAACAGCTCCAAATCTCTCTCTAACGGCTAGTTTTTGAAAGGAACCACTTAAATAGCCAGAGTGAACAGTAGTAGACAACAAGAGAGCTATTCCATGTGAGCATTAAAGCATTTTTCAACTACCAAGAGCTTTCGTAGAGTGAATCCAAGAAAAAGAAGGAAGAAGTGCATTCAACTCAAACCGAAAAGTGCTTCCTTCGCATTCAAGGCTCTACTACTGTCCTCCATCCTTCGGCACATTCAAGAGGAGACTCAGAAATCGAGAAGCCCCTACTCCCTCATCTAAAATCTATTTGAGGGCTTCCAACTCAACTTTGTTTATATTGTCTCACACTTGCCTTTTAGAAGCTTTCTTTGAGAACTGTTAAACTCTTATTTTGTATACTTGATTCAATCAGGGGATTGAATCAAGGGTTGTAAGGTTTGTTGGTGAGCCAAAGATAAAACCAACGGTGTAAGGTTGTGGTTGGTGAACCGAAAAAAATCAACTGGGTTTGATTGTGAACCCGGAAAAATAATTGGGTGGTTCTAGTCGGTGAGCCTGTCAAAACCGACCGAGTTCGTTGTGACCTCATGAAAACAACAAGTTGGGTTGTGAGCTTGTAAAACAACCGGATGTAATCCTAGGGATTATAGTGAACTCCCAAGTGCGGCTTGGGGAGTGGACATAGGAGCAAGAGTTGGCTCCGAACCACTATAAATCTTTCTGTGTTTGTATTGCATCTTTTCTCTTTCACTCTCTTCACTCATTGCATCCAGTGATCTAACTAATTCACTTGCAATATATTTAGTTAATCACTCATCTTATTTTTAATTGAGCAATAATTAATTAAAACCCAATTCACCCCCCCTCTTGGGTTGTTTCCTTGGGCAACAAATAATTATTGGGCCTTCTTTCCATTTCTATTGTACCGCACGATCATTGAATTCTTTGGCAAATTTGCCCCAAAATATGATGGATATTTTTTGTTCTCTATAAGTTAAACAAAATAATTATGTGTATTTTGAAATATTATGATAATCGAAGGTAAGAAAAGGTGAAATGAACATAGTAAAATTTAATGATTGTTAAAAAGCAAATAAACTTGGCATGTCTTACTTTAAATTTTGTATTTCTATATTTTGTTTTTAAACCAACTTTTGTCGGACGTATGTCTAGTCAAGGGGGCCAACAACTATGATGCGGCCAATAACATTTGTCAAGAGAAAAGATAAATATTATAGAATTAGATTTTTTTTTCAATCATGTAAAACAGCATTCAAAGTTTTTATATACCTATTAGATAAAGGTCATTATAATTTCTCAATGGGACTTTATCAAAAGCGATAATGTTCAATTTTTAAAAGGGTATAGAACTAGTGTCACTATCAACTTGTTGCACAACTATTCATCTATTAAAGTAGATCATATACTAATGGACAATAGCTCTGAAATTTTTTGTTCTAAAGAATTCAATTAACATTCATTAGTTGATTTTCAACATTGGGATTTATTGAATCCCATATTCTTGTAAGCCTAACCCTGATTCTCTATTTTTGCTTTTCCAATGGTAAGCTCGACAAAACATTATACTCCATTATAATGCATAGAATATAAACCTTGACACCAATGTGATTGTCGATGATGATTTACTTCAATCACTTTTGTAGTGAGCTAAGTTACCCAACCTAATACGATTACAATGACCTGCACTTTGATTGATATTTCATAATACTATTATAGGAGCACATATTTTCAACCTCAAGTCATGATGCAGGATGTCAGCAAAGTTTTAAAGAGTTTAAAGACTCAACAGGATAAGGGACATCTTTAGCTTCAGCATTTGCTGATGTTTTGCATATTATATCATAACTTAAATATATCTTTTCTTTGGTGGGGACCAAAGATAACAAGTACGTAATAACCACATCTACTGTCTCATTTGTAGGTGTGATGATGGCTCTTTCTTTCAAATATACGAGACTATTGTATTTTTGTTCAAACTTTGATAAACTAAAGAAGTAATATTTTGAATTTGATTTTCTCCAGCTTTTATAAGCAACTTGTTGCCCAAGGTGACAAGCCAAGAGGGGGGGGGGGTGAATTGGTTTCTCTAAATTTTTACTATCTTAATTTAGTCAATCGATGAATGAGTAAAATTTAGAAACAATATACAATGCAAACACACAAGATGTATAGTGGTTCGGTGCTCTCCTAAGCACCTACGTCCACACCCCAAGCGATCCCTTGGGAATTCACTATAATCCCGCGGATTACAGTTGGATTGTTTTCCGGGCTCACAATCCAAAAACCTTTACACTTTGGTTTTCCGGGATCACCAAGAACCTATGTTGGTTTTACGGGCTCACCAATGAACCTTTACAATTAGTTTTACGGGCTCACCAACAAACCTTTACAATTGGTTTTACGGGCTCACCAACAAACCTACACCGTTGGTTTTATGGGCTCACCAACAAACCTTTATAATGTGATTAAAAGGAGAAGAAAGTTGAAACTCCTAGATGAGCAAATATAACAATTATAAGCTACAAAGAAGAGTTTAGAATATAGTTATCGCTTGATGAGACTTCTCTCTTCTTTGTCAAGAATGCTTCACTCTTCAAGGGTTGATGGAGCTCTTAATATTGCTTAGAATCTGCTTTACCACCTCCTTTTGACTCTTGAGTGAAGCACTTGGATGAAGAAGATTAGGGCACTTGTCTTTCTTGTGTAAGCTTTGATATTTTGCAAAAGGATGCTTTTCTCTGATGAATAGTGTTCCTTTAAATAGTTTTCCTCATCCATTGGACACCCCCCATTGGTTAGATTTCAAAAACTAGCCGTTACTTGCTGTTGGGAGGACAAAAAGTACTTCTGCAGAACTAGCCGTTATGCTTCTGCCCGTGCTTGGGTCGACCCAAACTTTCCTGGGGTCGACTCAATCCACTGTTCATCAGACTTGGGGTCGACTCAACTTTCATTGGGGTCGACCCAACTTTCACTTGGGTCGACTCATGCTACATTGGGGTCGGCCCTCTCAGGAAACACAGAACCTTACATTTCACCCGTTTTTCACTTGGGTCGACTCAACTCTTTTTGGGTCGACTCAAAGTTCAGTTGGGTCGACTCAAGTTCCATTGGGGTCGACCCTCTCAGGGATTCCAGAGAACCAGTTTTTGAATGACACAGCCTTTGGGTCGACTCATGTTCAATTTGGGTCGACTCAAGGTGGGGTCGACTCAAGTTCCAATGGGGTCGACCCTCTCAGAGATTTCAGAGACTTGTTTTCTTGAGGCTTGAAGATGGGGTCGACTCAACCTTTACTTGGGTCGACCCAAGTACTGTTCATCCGTGCCATTTTTGCAGAAGTGTGCCTGATGGTTCCTTGATATGCCGGGGTCGACTCATTCCACACTTTGTTGCAACTTAGGGTTAGATTCATCCATATAATCAATGAAATATTCTTCAAGCAATTTTGAATACATGTCATGGTGGTGCTACATACTCTTAACAATGAAAATTACTATCATCTTCTTGAGAGTACGTTTTGCTTGAAACTTTGCCGAATTAGAATTTAGAATTCACTATCCCTTTTCTATCGCAAATTTTATCTCATTTTTAATCATTGAAATACATCTTGATCCCATTCTACTAATGTACTGAGAGTGACGAACTTAGTAATGATGTATCATATTACCTTGTAATATTTAATTAGATATTCCTTCAATGGTTGTGTTAATCATCAAAATACCATTATCATCCTTAATCTCCCCCTTTTTGATGATTACAAAATATTGAGTATGAGCAGATTGTTACTTAACTTAAAATCAGTTTTAGAAGAGCTCAAGTTGCTGAATTTCAGCTTTTCAAATTTGAAAGTGAAGTCTCCTCCTTTTTCATCCAAATATTGCCAATTTGCATTTTTGATTTACTCCCCCTTTCTTTTATATTTAAATAAAGATGAAACTTCAAAAATTTGAGATAAAGCAAGAGCTTCAGATTATGTATCGAGGTGTGAAAGGTATGTGCCAAATTCTGAAATTTAATTAAAAGTTTAGACTTTAACATTTTCATAGTCACATATCGCTCCCCCTTAAGTGTACATTATCACCTTTTATTAATTTTCAACCTTATTTGATAACCTATTGCTACTTCTTTCTTTCCTTACTTCTCCCCCTTTTTGTCATCATCAAATAGGTGTGTTGCCCAGAGATGGTCACCCAAGAGGGGGGTGAATTGGGTGTTTTAAAAACTTTTGACTAATTAAAAATAAAACACACGAATCTATGCACTAAAGTAAAGAAGGGGGAAAGAGAAAGGTCAATCGCAAACACAGGGTTTTATAGTGGTTCGGAGCTTCCACTGCTCCTACGTCCACTCTCCAAATCACCTTTGGGAATTTCCACTATAATCCAAGATTACAGTACGGTAGTTTTGCGAGTTCACTACCCAACTCGTTGTTTTACACCGGGCTCACAACAAACCCAAAAACCCCCAATTTCACTTAGGCTTGGGACGCCTTTTTCTTGTTCCAAGTCCCTTGACTGGAACAAGCACCACAATGAAAGAGTTTACAGAAGAGAATAAAAGTTCTAAAAAGCAAATATAACAATTATGAACAATTGAACCCGGAAGAATCGTTTTGCCGTTGGAAGCGTGGGAGATGTTGATTCTTCCGATGTGGAACGCGTAGGGTTGAGTGTAAGCTTTGAATCCCGAGCGCACGAGAGTGGTTGAGCTTGAAATCACTTGGGAATCCTTGATTTCTTCACTTGAATGCACTCACTCCCTTGAACTTTTCTTTCTTACTTCTCTCTTGAATGATCTAGCTTTGGGTTGGTGAAGAGTTGTTGAGAAGCACTTAAGAGGTCCCTTTTATAGCCCAAAAAGCAAATATAGCCGTTAGAGACAAAGAGAGAAGGATTTGAAATTCAAACCAAACCTGAAAAGCTGTCAGTCGCGTCCCAGGCGCTCCGGGGACGTCTCCGCTTCAACGAGAGACGTCTCGGCTACAAGATTTTACTTTTTCCGTTGTCTGGGGTCGACTTGGCACTTTCAGGGGACGTCTCGGCTTGTTTGCACTTTTTGAATGGGGACGACTCCGCTGATCTGGGGACGACTCCGCTTCTTTATCTCCGAAGAACATGTCCTCTGGAATTTCCTGAGAGAGTCGACTCCGCTCCTTCAGGGGACGTCTCGGCTTGTCTGCACTTTATGCATGGGGACGACTCCGCTGTCTCAGGGTCGACTCCGCTTCCTTATCACCCAAAAAACCATTCTCTGAAAAACCCTGAGAGAGCCATCTCCGCTATCTTGGGGACGACTCGGGAAGTCTCCTTTTTACTTGCGGGGACGACTCGGCTTACTGTGGGGACGTCTCGCGCATATCTCTTGAAAACTGCCTTTCTGCCGCCACTGAGAGAGTCGACTCCGCTACTGAGAGAGTCGACTCCGCTAACGCGGGACGACTCGGCAGGTGTCGGGGACGTCTCCAAGTGTGCCGGTTCTTCCTGTTTGTGCCAGAGACGTCTCTGAAACTATCAGGAGACGTCTCGGCTGTCCCTGAACTTTTTCTTTAGCTCAAAATATTCTTCAATAAATTCATAAAAAATTATGGAAACTTGCCTAGACATTTCTTGACAATATTCTAAATAAAACACATGAATTCCTCAATTAAATTGTTAAGATATAATGGAATTACGCTATAGTGTTTTGTATTCATCAAAATCCATTAGGGGGTCAACAATCTCCCCCTTTTTGATGATGACAAAACACTGAGTATATGCAAAATTCGAAATTTAAACATATGCACAGTATTTACAAGTATAATGTTTTGATTAAAACCAAATACGATGTGCATAATTCAAAATATTCAATTTTCAGTTCTTTCATTATGCATAATATTGATCTTCATAATTCCTAAGCAATTTTAGCATACTCCCCCTTTCTTTTCCAGAGGGGCAATTATCTTAATGTCAATATTCTTCAATTTTATCTTTTCTAAATCAACTTTGGAGTATGATTATAAATTTTGCATTCCATATTCAATATCCATATTGGTTCTTTCTATATATCTACTCCCCCTTTCAATATCTCCATATTCAATATCTACTCCCCCTTTCAATATCTCAATATCTACTCCCCCTTTCAATATCTCCATATCTACTCCCCCTTTTTGTCATCAACAATGAAAGGGGACAAATTATCCTTAAAGGCTTAAAACTCAATTTTACAGTGTTCATTTTACTCCCCCTTTGATATTCAGGTTGTGCTCCCCCTGTTTCATATGCTTTGATACGTTGTGCCAAATCTGAATACTTAATGTATGTTATGAGATTCTTATGACACATCAAGAGGCACATTCACATTCACAGAAACACATACATAGAGTTGGCAATGTACACACAGTTTTCAAAAGGGATTGTATTCATGTATCATTGTGAACCTTTGAAGTTAGTACATAGTCAAAAAGAAGAAATCATTACAAGTATTGATTTCTAATACAAAAGTGTTTCAAAATAGCCTAGGATTTACAAAAAAAAAGAAGATCCTACAAGATATCCATCATCGGCGACGTTGCTCATGGGCCCTACCAGCTGTATTTTGTTCATAAACCTTACAAGCTGCATCGATGAATGTGTTGATGGAATCCATGAGGGTCTTAAATTGATCTCCCTGTGACTTGTGGAAACCTGCCACAAGTGCCTCAAACTCTATAGTTGCCATTTCAATTCTTCCTCTGAGTTGGGCAACTAAGGTGCTCACATTGCCATCTGGTTTTGTTAGCTCTTTAAGACTCTTGGAAATGCTCTTCAAGCTGTCCTTGAGCTCTAATGATCTGATGGTTTGGGTGGCACCCACACCAATTATTTCTTGTGTTGTAGCTTCAATTTGACTTCTAATATCCTTCATCTCTTGTAGAAGCCCTTCATGTGAAGCTCTGATGGGGCCCAACTCTGTGGAGATCATGGATCTCATCTCCTCCCTCATCTGCTGGCAAATGGCAGATGCTAAGGTGCGCATCTGATCCTCTGACAGGAAGGAGGGCCCACTAACTGGAGGAGGTGGTGGCATGGATGTGGAAGGTCCAGCTGAGCTGGAGGGAATATTAGGGATATCCATGTGGCTAGGTGGAGGAGAGTGATGGTCAGACTCATGATGTGGGATCTCAGGCTCTAGGATTTGGGTTTTTCTCTTTGGTACCTTGACCCACGACCCATCTATCTTATGAAATTCCATTCTTCTCATTGTGCCCTCATTGTAATAGTCGGTGTTTCTCAAGGGCTTTGCAGGTTCATTTGTTGGAATGGGAACCTTGAAGTGTTTAAAGATTAAGGTAAAGATCATGCCATAGGGTATACTAAACCTAGAATACCTATGACATAGGGCAATGTAATTTAGCATGAGTCTAGGGAGGTTTAGAGGGATCCCTAGTAGGATGTGGTGCATTATAACTAAGTCTCGCTCCGAAACAAAATCGAAGCGACCGATTTTTGGAAATAGGACCCGGTTGACAATACTTAGGAGAAGTCTCATCTCTGCATTTAGGTCCTGGGAATTGACAACATCAAGAGGGCCGCAGTCCTCTCTTCCTAAAAGTAAATTTAGGGCTGACTCCCTTTGGGGATGTGAGGTTGGAGCCTCACCGTCCCTAGGAATTTGTAAGACAGTGGATAGGACATCTTCATTGACTTCTACTAATGTCCCTTGGACATATCCCGTGTACCCTAGGTCCCCTAAGGCCATATTGCTAAAAAGTTCTCTAACTAGGCCGGGGTAGGTCGAGGTATTGAGGGTACAAAAGTGCTCCCACCCTTGGGCTCGGAGTCTCTCTCCAATAGAGAACCCCTCATGATCTAAAAAGGAGAAATCTATGTACCTTCCTGTCGTGACTGTGCGATTTGCACAGGAAATAGTCGTGGTTGGCGGAGCAACTGGAGGAGACGGCGCGGAGGGTTCTTCCCGTCGTTCCTCACCGTCGGCCGCTACCCTAGGTCGCCTTCCACGGGTCGTCCTAGCCTTCTTTGGTGCCATGGATGCTAGGGTTTGTGATGTAGAGCAAACGGAGGCTAGGATTTGAGGTGGAGAGCAAATGGAGGCTAGGGTTTTTCGTTTTGGTCGGGAATGAAGGAGAAAGCTCGGGTCAGCTCGAGCGATTTCGACCTATTTAAAAAGCCCTCATTCGGTCCCCGAGACGTCTCCGCGACTAAGGCGAGACGTCTCCCCTGGGGGGACGTCTCTGCGATTTGCCAGAGACGTCTCCGGCACTGAAAAATTTTAGACTGAATTCTATCTTCTCCCAATTTTTGTTTAATCACCCTAATCAACATGATCTCTTTTGATAAACCTAGAGTGAATTTGTTTGTGATCCTCCCCCTTTGTGATACATCCTATAATAATTTGATAATGATTTTTGAATTATTAATATTGAAATGAGGAATGTTTGACCAAATTTCGAATACCTATGAAATAGGCTCTGAATATATCTCCATGAAGAGTCCAAGGGAGGGTAACCATCCTCCGGAAAGTCAAACAGTTCGTCATTTAGCTTAGATGAATTCATGTTTTCACTTATATTTACCTTGAGGTTGATTACTAGTTTGAGTAGCAAGGCATTGCAATACAAATTCAACTCATTTGCTAGGATCATACAAGCTCAAGGCATTCCTTAAGAAATTGAATCTATCTTTACAAAGGGGCTTTGTAAAGATATCAGCTAATTGATTTTCAGTACATACATATTCAATCATCACATCATTTTTCAGCACATGATCCCTAATAAAATGATGCCTAATCTCTATATGCTTTGACTTAGAGTGTTGGACAGGATTTTTTGTTAAGTTAATTGCACTTGTATTATCACATTTAATTGGTATATTATCCATTTTGATACCGAAGTCTTCAAGTTGTTGCTTAATCCAAAGAACTTGGGCACAACAGCTTCCAGCTGCAATGTACTCAGCCTCAGCTGTGGACAAGGCAACTGAATTTTGTTTCTTGCTAAACCAAGAAACCAAATTGGCACCCAAGAGTTGACATGTGCCACTTGTGCTTTTTCTGTCGAGTTTGCACCCGGCAAAATCAGCATCGGAATAAGCAATTAAGTTTATGTCAGATTGTTTAGAATACCATAAACCTACATTAGATGTCCCTACTAGATATCTAAATATTCTTTTAACAGCTTGCAAGTGTGATTCCTTAGGACATGCTTGGTATCTAGCACACATACAAACACTGAATAATATATCTGGTCTACTAGCAGTAAGGTAAAGTAGAGAGCCTATCATACCTCTGTACAATTTGCAGTCTATACTTTTACCTTTTTCATCTTTGTCAAGCTTGCAACTTGAGCCCATGGGTGTGCTGATTTCTTTTGCATCCTTCATCTTGAATTTCTCCAACATTTCTTTGATATACTTGGTCTGACTGATGAAGATGCCTTCCTCTGATTGTTTTATTTGCAGCCCAAGGAAGAAGTTGAGCTCACCCATCATGCTCATTTCAAATTCTCCCTGCATAAGCTTGGCAAACTCTTGACAAAGACTATCATTAGTAGCACCAAAAATTATATCATCCACATAAATTTGTACAAGCAATAAGTCATTTCCTTTTCTTTTAATAAAGAGGGTTTTGTCTACATTTCCTCTCTTAAATTTGTTCTCAATTAGGAAATTACTTAATCTTTCATACCATGCCCTAGGAGCTTGCTTAAGTCCATACAATGCTTTATGCAATTTATACACATAATCTGGATGTAAGTGATTTTCAAAATCTGGAGGTTGTCCTACATAAACTTCTTCCGTTATATAGCCATTTAAGAATGCACTTTTTACATCCATTTGATAGAGTTTAAAATCCATGAAGCATGCATATGCTAAAAGCAGTCTAATAGCCTCTAACCTAGCAACAGGAGCAAAAGTTTCATCAAAATCTATTCCTTCCTCCTGATTATATCCTTTGGCCACTAGCCTAGCTTTGTTTCTTATGACTATTCCATCTTCATCTAGTTTATTTCTATACACCCACTTGGTGCCTATAATTGAAACATTAGGGGGTCTTTTCATTAGAGTCCAAACTTCATTTCTTTCGAATTGGTTTAATTCCTCTTGCATAGCATTCATCCAATTATCATCTTTTTCAGCTTCCTCTAGTGATTTAGGCTCTATTTGTGAAACGAAAGCAAGATAATTACTAGTGTTTCTTAAAGAGGATCTAGTTCTTATACCTTGTGAAGGATCACCAAGGATTAGATCCTTTGGATGACCATGTGCATACCTCCATTCTTTAGGAAGATCTTGATTTCTTGATGGAGGTTGATCTTCTTCATCTCGCTGATTTGTATCTTCTTTGATCTCATCCTCATGTTGTTTGTCTTGAGTGGAGAGTTCCTTCATTTGGTCTTCAAGTATACCTACATCACCATCTTCTTCTTTTCTAGAAGAATCTCCATTAGTTTCATCAAAAAGAACATGAATGGATTCTTCAACAACGAGAGTTCTCTTGTTGAAGACCCTGTATGCTCTACTAGATGAGGAATAACCTAAGAAGATCCCCTCATCTGATTTAGCACTAAATTTACTGAGATTGTCCTTTCCATTGTTCAAAATAAAGCATCGACAACCGAAAACATGGAAATAACTTATATTTGGTTTCTTACCTTTTATCAACTCATACGGTGTTTTCTTTAAGATGGATCTAACTAAAGCACGATTTAAGATATAACATGAAGTATTTATTGCTTCAGCCCAAAAATACTTTGGTAGATCCGATTCGCACAACATGGTACGAGCCATATCTGCTAGTGTGCGATTCTTCCTTTCTACCACCCCATTTTGTTGGGGTGTCCTAGGTGCCGAGAAATTGTGATTGATACCATTTTCGTCACAAAACTTTTCAAAGTGCTGATTTTCAAACTCGGTACCATGATCACTCCTAATTGCTTTTAGTTTATGATTGAGTTCATTCGAAACCCTATTATGAAACTTGATAAAAGCAGGAAAGGACTCATCTTTATGTGCAAGAAATGAAACCCATGTAAAACGTGAAAAATCATCAACAATTACAAGACCAAATTTCTTACCCCCTAGGCTAGCAGTTCTAGTGGGTCCAAACAAATCCATGTGAATTAGTTCTAAGGGTTTTGTTGTTGAGACTATGTTCTTAGACTTGAAGGAACTTCTTGTTTGTTTCCCTAATTGACATGCAGCGCAAATTTTATTCTTCTCAAAGTCTATTTTTGGTAGTCCTTTGACTAGATCTTTTGTAATTAATTTGGAGATTAAGTCCATGCTAGCATGCCCTAACCTACGATGCCATAACCAACTAGTCTCATTGACTTTGGGATTCATGGCTACAAGACATTGGCCATCCTTCATGGTGAGATCATCAAGATCTACCATGTAAACATTTCCATGCCTATGTCCTGTGAGTATGATCTCATTATCAATTGGACTACTAATTATGCATAGTGATGATTCAAATGACACTTTAAAGCCCTTGTCACAAAATTGACTTATACTTAATAAATTATGTTTTAGTCCATTAACTAACAATACATTATCAATAAATGAGGAGGGTGATATGGAGATTTTACCAATACCAATAATTCGGCCTTTAGCATTATCTCCAAATGTGACTACTCCTCCTTCTTTTGATTCCAAGGTGACGAAGAGACTCTTGTCACCGGTCATATGCCTTGAGCAACCACTATCAAGATACCACATTCTCTTTTTATTCCCGGCTGCAAGACATACCTGCAAAATGATCATGTGAAGCTCTTAGGTACCCAAGTTTTCTTGGGTCCTTCGTGGTTAGTGTAGTTGGTTCCCTTAGGCACCCATACTTTAGTTATGCTTTTAGCTTTTACAAATGTATTCTTGTTAGTTTGGATTTTTCTTTGAATACAAGAGTAGGCTTTATGTCCATTCTTTCCACAAAGAAAGCATGTTGGTTTTTCAGTTTTTACGTCTTTTGCTTTTACAAAGAAATTCTTTAGATACTTTTGTTGCTTATTAGTTTTATATCCTAATCCGGCTTTATTAAAAACAGCTCTTTGATTTGAAAGAATAAGATTTAATTTTTCAGAGCTTTGTGTAAATTTTTCAACAATTGGTTTGTATTTATGTACCTCATTCTTAAGATTCAAATTTTCTTTGACTAGTTCTTCCTTATCCTTTTTAAGAGATTCAACATTTTGTGCAAGTGAGGTATTATTATCGAGTAGGGATTTTACTTTTAGATTTAATTCCTTAATTAGTGTTTTTGCCTTTTCATTTTCAATGCTCAGTTTTGAATTTTTGATTTCTAGGTGAGTAGTGTTAATATTTTTAATGCTCTCCTTTTCAATTAATAAATTTTCAATATTTTCCTTTAGTTTTTGATTGGAGGCTTTTAATTCTTTATTCTTTGCTCCTAACATACTACAATCACCCATAAGTTCTTGAAAAGCCTCATATAATTCTTCTAAAGTAAAATTTATGGTTGGGTTTTGACATACCTCGTCGTCTTCGAACGCCATGAAGCATAGATTGGCGGTCTCTTCCTTCTCTTCCTCGGAGGATGATGTGTCACTATCATCCCATGTTGCCTTCAATGCCTTCTTCTTCTTCTTTTCAAAATACTTCTTTTGTTGAGGGCATTCATGTTGCCTTCAATGCCTTCTTCTTCTTCTTTCCAAAATACTTCTTTTGTTGAGGGCATTCGGAACGAATATGTCCCGGTCTCTTGCAGTCATAGCATACGATTGGGTCTCTTTCTTTTTCCTTTTCTTTTTCCCAATCATTTCTCCCTCCTAATTTCTTTCTTGGGAAGGGTTTCTTTCTTCTCATGAATTTTTTAAACTTCCTTACTATCAAACCCAAGTCCTCATCTTGACTTTCTTCTTCACTCTCACTGCTCTCTTCTTCACATACACTTGAGGTAGCCTTGAGTGCGATTGTCTTTTTCTTTGGCAACTCTTCTTCATGCTGCTTCATCGTGAGCTCATGCGTCATTAATGAGCCCAAGAGTTGTTCTAGCCCCAAAGTGTTGAGGTCTTTGGCTTCTACAATCGCCGTGACCTTTGCTTCCCATGCTTTTGGCAGTGACCTGAGAATTTTACTCACAAGTTCGGGGTTAGTGTAAGATTTGCCCAAGCTTTTTAGGCCATTAATAATTTCGGTAAAACGTGTAAACATGCATGTGATGGTTTCATTAGGTTCCATCTTAAACAATTCATATTTGTGAACTAGAATGTTCACTTTGGACTCTTTGACTTGATTTGTACCTTCGTGGGTAACTTCAAGCCTATCCCATATTTCCTTAGCGGAACTACATGTAGAGACTCTATTGAACTCATTTACATCTAAAGAACAAAATAGTGAGTTCATGGCTCTAGAATTGAGTTGAGCCATCCTATCATCATTCTCATCCCAATCCTCCTCAGGTTTGGGAACTCGAATGCCATTAACCACATGTGATGGTTCTTGTGGTCCCTTGACTATAACCCTCCACAAGGCATAGTCTTGTGCTTGAATGAAGATTCTCATTCTAGTCTTCCAATAGGTATAATTTGTCCCATTGAAGAGTGGAGGTCTATTGGTTGCTTGCCCCTCGGCAGGAACATTGTTAAAGGGTGTTGCCATCTAGATCTTTGGCTAAGACGGTTAGGTCTTTCAAGAAATACACAGAGCACCCGCTCTGATACCACTTGTTGCCCAGAGATGGTCACCCAAGAGGGGGGTGAATTGGGTGTTTTAAAAACTTTTGACTAATTAAAAATAAAACACACGAATCTATGCACTAAGTAAAGAAGGGGGAAAGAGAAAGGTCAATCGCAAACACAGGGTTTTATAGTGGTTCGGAGCTTCCACTGCTCCTACGTCCACTCCCCAAATCACCTTTGGGAATTTCCACTATAATCCAAGATTACAGTACGGTAGTTTTGCGAGTTCACTACCCAACTCGTTGTTTTACACCGGGCTCACAACAAACCCAAAAACCCCCAATTTCACTTAGGCTTGGGACGCCTTTCCCTTGTTCCAAGTCCCTTGACTGGAACAAGCACCACAATGAAAGAGTTTACAGAAGAGAATAAAAGCTCTAAAAAGCAAATATAACAATTATGAACAATTGAACCCGGAAGAATCGTTTTGCCGTTGGAAGCGTGGGAGATGTTGATTCTTCCGATGTGGAATGCGTAGGGTTGAGTGTAAGCTTTGAATCCCGAGCGCACGAGAGTGGTTGAGCTTGAAATCACTTGGGAATCCTTGATTTCTTCACTTGAATGCACTCACTCCCTTGAACTTTTCTTTCTTACTTCTCTCTTGAATGATCTAGCTTTGGGTTGGTGAAGAGTTGTTGAGAAGCACTTAAGAGGTCCCTTTTATAGCCCAAAAAGCAAATATAGCCGTTAGAGACAAAGAGAGAAGGATTTGAAATTCAAACCAAACCTGAAAAGCTGTCAGTCGCGTCCCAGGCGCTCCGGGGACGTCTCCGCTTCAACGAGAGACGTCTCGGCTACAAGATTTTACTTTTTCCGTTGTCTGGGGTCGACTCGGCACTTTCAGGGGACGTCTCGGCTTGTTTGCACTTTTTGAATGGGGACGACTCCGCTGATCTGGGGACGACTCCGCTTCTTTATCTCCGAAGAACATGTCCTCTGGAATTTCCTGAGAGAGTCGACTCCGCTCCTTCAGGGGACGTCTCGGCTTGTCTGCACTTTATGCATGGGGACGACTCCGCTGTCTCAGGGTCGACTCCGCTTCCTTATCACCCAAAAAACCATTCTCTGGAAAACCCTGAGAGAGCCGTCTCCGCTATCTTGGGGACGACTCGGGAAGTCTCCTTTTTACTTGCGGGGACGACTCGGCTTACTGTGGGGACGTCTCGCGCATATCTCTTGAAAACTGCCTTTCTGCCGCCACTGAGAGAGTCGACTCCGCTACTGAGAGAGTCGACTCCGCTAACGCGGGGACGACTCGGCAGGTGTCGGGGACGTCTCCAAGTGTGCCGGTTCTTCCTGTTTGTGCCAGAGACGTCTCTGAAACTATCAGGAGACGTCTCGGCTGTCCCTGAACTTTTTCTTTAGCTCAAAATATTCTTCAATAAATTCATAAAAAATTATGGAAACTTGCCTAGACATTTCTTGACAATATTCTAAATAAAACACATGAATTCCTCAATTAAATTGTTAAGATATAATGGAATTACGCTATAGTGTTTTGTATTCATCAAAATCCATTAGGGGGTCAACAAGGTGCATGGCAATTGATAAGTAGACATAGGAAATAATAAACAGTGAAATTTTACTGATCAAAATGAAACATTGTAGTACATTAATGCCAAAAATACAATGTTTTTCAATCAACACAAAGTACATATGATCAACAAAGTACATGATCAACATAAAATATATATGAGAACTAGATAAATCCTAGGCACTAATCAAGGTGCTAACATCAGCCTAGGGGGTATCTAATGGCTGTGATTTAGTCCTCATCCTCTTAGCATAAGTGGCGAGGGGAGGTCGAGCCTGATGGAACTGAGTCTGGCGTGGACCTCGCTGAGCTGGATGACTCTGTGCCGATACCTCTGACTCAGCTGCTCGGGGCACAGATGGACCATGAGCCTCTCTTTCTCTTCGTAAAGCTCCTACCTGCTCTCTGAGATCGCTAATCTCAGCAGTCATGCTATCCATCATGCTCCACATCCCATCGGAGAGAGTCCTCACCTGAGCTGATACAAGCTCAGTTATCCTACTCCAAAACTCCTCTGTACATCCCGTAGGTGTGGATGACGAAGGTCCAGCCTCTGAAGGTGCTGTAGGATGATCCGCAGGCTCCTCATTCTCAGGGATGGGGTCTCCAATCTCTAGTGCATCACCCTCTGGTGCATGTATCCCAGCTCCTGCATGCACCCACTGCCCGTTCACCTTCTCATAACCCATGCGAATAAGGGATCGTGCAGTGTACGTGTCAGTAAATAGTAGATGCCTGGAGATCTCTCCCTCTACTGATATGTCATGCTGTCGGAAGACCAGGGTGAGTATCATACCATAGGGCAAGGAGACTCTCGAATTGCATATTGCCTTTCTCATTTGTCTGATCATCATAGCTGGGAGGTTCAGGGGAATGCCCTGAATAACATGCTCCATAACAACCAGATCTCGCTCAGATATGAGATCAAATCTCCCACTCTTCGGAAACAGTATCCGACCTATGAAGTTATGTAATCAAATGAACTCTTATATGATGAAGTCCTTAGGACTTATGTTATGATAAAGGAGGATTTATCTTTGAGTCCTTAAACTTATTCGCGACCAAATGATATGTTGTTACTAGGACGACAACATTATCAAGATTAGGTCGTTGTGTGACATATATGTTGGTTGTCCTCTTAACCAAGGAGTGTGGAGACACTGGTATGCCATACAGGTGAAGTGTAGGAGTACATTTCACTGAACATGACCAATTCCGGAATGCTCTACTGTCGAGAGATGTTCCGAGTGGATATGGGTATAAGTTTGGCCCTCTGACCTGAGACCGCAACCTGTGACTAGCAAGCAACTCACTGTACTTTGGTACCGGACTACCTGAATTTCTAATTCAGTGACGGAAGGTCACTGGGTGCAGTCAAGTACTTGCGTAGTCAGTTGTGAGTTAAGATGGAATTGACCCCTCCTGAAAACAGGAGATAATCTCTTGTGATTAATTTAGCAAAACCTTGGCCAGGGTAATCCCAGTGAGGAGTCACGGAATATCTAAAGTTAATCACATAATGGATGTACTAATTATAGGGTTGACAGTGAGCTCTAAGTCATCCTGGCATTAGGAGTCAAAGGGATTGAATTATACAGTAACCATAGTCCAGGGTTCCAGAATATTTGCTTCGCATATATTTGGCCTATCCGGACGTCGGGTACCATTGCTAGATGGTCACATCGATTAGCATAGGAAGACGTTCCTATACTACCGACTTAGGTTCGAACCTATGAGGTCACATTCTTAGAAGTTTCTAGGTTGATCAAATGGCTGATTGATGATTAAGAATCATTCAGGGGTAATTTGGTCAATTCGATTGACAAATTATCCAAAGCAAAAGTTGCATTAAAATAATTATTGAATTATTGGAGGACTAATTAGCAATTAGATTGCTAATGAACTCAATTTGATTGAGTGATTGGGCTTAGGTTGAGCCAAATTGAATAGGATTCAATTTGGGCTGCATCAGGGTTTGACCTAATTGGATTGGGTTCAACCCAAGTAGATTGAGCTTGACCCAATTGATGGGACTTGATCCAATTGGATTGGGCTTGATCCAAATCAATTAGAAGACCTTATTTGATGAGGATTATGAGTCCAAATAATCAGAATTGGATAAGGAGAAGAATCCCTAAATTTTAGGAACCCATCCTTATCTTCTTGGAGAAGAATGACACCTTAATTTATCCCCAATATTTTCTATGCCTATCCTCTTTATTTTTGGCCAAAAATTGGCATGAGAAGAGAGAAGGCGTGGGGCTATATTTTCTATAAAAATGGCACCTTAAATCTTTCTAGAAAGATTTAGATGAATTTCCTAATTTGTAGGGATTGCATGGTGCATGAAATAGGGTGGTCTGCGGCTGAACTTTGGATGCATAAATTCCTATCTTTTAGGGATTCAAAATGCACAAAATTTGGATATGTTTATCTCCTCTTAGCTGCCAAACCACCAGAATTTTTTGGGAATTTTATCAGCCAAATTAGTTGGCTAAATTAGGTGTGAGGCATGGGATGGTCTTTTGGCTATAAAAGACCTCCATGCCTTGGGTTCAATATATACCATATTTAGAGGTTTCAAAAAATTCTGAAAAAATTCTCTGAGGGCCTCCATCCCTTCTTCTCCTTATTACTCACGTCCATCCTCCATCTTCTTGAAGAACAATCAAAGGTTGAGTGTTTAGAAGGAGAAAGCTTCAGCCATTGCTGCGTTCCTGCGCGAGCTAGCACTCCCGCGGAAGACGATCTACCTAGGGCTTTGCGTGTACTTCTTGTAGAGGCCATTCATGTGCGTGGCTGCGAAGTCAAGGATCAGATCCACAAGTTTGTTCCATCATAAAAGGTATTAATTCTATATTAATCCTTTTATTTTGGAGTCAGGGTCTAGGTCCGATTCCCTGAGGTTTTACCCTCCTTTGGGGCTCCTCACGGAGTTATCTCCAGAATCCATTCGATGGATATTCGGAGATTAATCGGAATAGAGTTCTTAAATTTCAGATCTGATAGTTAATCATGCATGAAAGTTTTAGCATAATTGTTTAAACGATTCCGGCATAATCCTATGTGTTCTTAAGGTGCTGATTTCCAGATTTGATCTTGTAAGCATGCATGAATTAAATTGTTTGATTCGGTTTTTGCGCTGCATTTTAAAACTTAAAAAGAACTACGTATGGCTTGATCCCCCTTATGAAGGGGTACGTAGGCAACCCGATCAGGTTCAGCCATGTTTTTTTTTAAAAAAAAAAATTCAGCATGCTTAATACCGAAGAACCTAGGATTCACTTTCACCTTCATGATCTTCCTAGTGAAGGAGGCTCCAAGGAGAAGTTTGAAGGGTTCTAGCATGTTATAATGCGCAGCGGAAGCTAGGGATTTTAAAATTTTCTTAATAAAGTTCCTATGCATGAAACCCTTTTAAGCCTAGATCACCTTAATGATTACAATCAAATGATATAATATAAATGCAGAATTAGTAGAATACCTCAAACGCTAATCCAAAGTGTACAATCTCCACGAGGCGTCCAAGTGTCCGCCCTCCAATGGTGATCCACACGAAAAACTTGATCAAGACTTTAGCTCCAAAGACTTTTGATCCTTAATGCAGAATTCTTCTAAAGAACTCAATTGGCTTGCTTTCTTTTCTCTCTAATTTTCTTTCACCTTCTAAAATCACTTCTAATTCTTTTGTCCTAAAGAAGACCACCTTGTCTTGGATTAGGACACCCTAGAAGCAATCCTAGAAAGAAGAAAACTAATGTAAGAAAGAAGGGATATGAGAGAGAGAGAGTTGGATTGATTTCCGATGATCAGAAAACACCGGGAGCATTCCCTATTTATAGATGGCGTACGGATGCATTGTAGCCATCCATTCATGCATGAAGAGGGGCGTGAGATCAACGGAGGCGTCATTTGATGAGAGGGCATATCAAAAAGTGGTTAGGATAAGATCAAGCGCTTATGATATGGCGCTTCATTCCCTAAGCACCTCTTCATGAAATGCGCCGTACTCTTCCCTTTCTTCACTTCTTCTCACGCATGAAAAATAGGAACCAACCTTATCCATTCATCAAGAGTTGATGATGATCCAAAGGCCATGAAAGAGGGCGCCACATATCCCTTAGGCGTGATGAAGAGAGAAGAGAGAGAATGGATAAGATCAAATAAATGGTTCATCCTTATCCATTTAATCTTCACGTATTCTCTCTCTTTCCTTCACCTATTTTTCATCACCACGCCTCCCAATGATATCCATCACGTCATCATGATCTCCCATCATCCTATGATGAAAATCCAATGGCTCCAATTCATGGCGCCATCCATTTGATCCATCTCTTCATCCAAATGTTGATCCAACGGTCAAAAATGAATGATTTATCAAATCTAATCCAATTAGACTCAAACCAAGACAATTAGGTGCCAACTCTTGGCTAACCTATATTAGAATATGATCTAATCAAATTAGATCAATTAAGAATCAGATTCGAATCCAATTCGAATCAGATTCGAATCCAATTCGAATCAGGAGCTAAGGTTTGCAACACCTGCTAGGATGTTTATCTTGCAAACATGATCTAATCCAATTAGACCCTTGATAAGTTTTCTTGTGTGTGACCCATTGGGTTCCATACTTAGCCAGCAATAGGTGTGAGTGCGAGTTGACCCAACTTGATTAGAACTCTTCTAATCGATTTAAGTCCAAACTGCGCGAACCCGAACTTAACAATTAGAATTCTTTCTAATTGGTGATCGAATTAAACTCTTTAATTCGATCAAACCTATAAAACAAGATTGACGTCTAGCAACATATCATATCTATCCGAAAAATATGGAATTTGGTGAAAATACCAAAAATACCCTTCAGTGGCAAGTTACCGTGCAATTCAATCCTTTAATCAAACTGCATCCCAAATATGTATATGAGTATGAATATATGTCAAACTCAATTTCATATTCATATTTTTCTCAATCTTTTAATAATAATTCAAATAATGAAACATTAGAAACTCTTTCTAATTTTCATTCTGCTTTGATCAACGGCTTTCTGAATTATCATATGATTAGAATAAATAGGATGCTATCTTCTCTTACTAGAAGTGATTAATTCCTTGTTGACCTACTCATAATCTTCGTACACAATTCACCATATCCAGAAGACCTCGTACACAACTTATTGTCATGAATGAGTGTAAACCAAAATATGGGTTCATGTGCACAAGATACCATGGTGATCTCAGGTCATAGGATCAGTTGCACAACTCCCACTAAGAGAATCATCTTTTGACATGTAAGTAAGACTTCATAAGATTTCTCTTTGTAGGTCAATTCAGTGAACTCATTCTTCTAATGAGCACCCACATCTTTGTATTAGTGTCTCTACACAAATGATTTGTGAGATCAATCATCCTCTGCATTGAGCATACATAAGACGTGCCAGTCTTTCCGGTAAACATTGATCCCCGACTCAATGTACCAATGACTGAGAATATTTAAGATTAGGGTTTTAGGATTTTAGGTCTCACTAGTATGATCTCATCATAGCCTCAAAACCATTGCTCTAATCTAAGGGGTTTATCATAAATATAATCAACAGCATATGATAAAACACAATGCCTTTATTCATATTTAAATGTCATGTATATGATTTGGACAAATCAAAAAGAAAAACCCTTCGCAATACATATTGCGATTGGCTTGTAGGACATCTACTCTTTCAATCTCCCACTTGCACTAAAGCCAATCGCTCTTATATTTCATCCCCATACAATCGAG
Source organism: Phoenix dactylifera (assembly GCF_009389715.1). NCBI lineage: Eukaryota > Viridiplantae > Streptophyta > Magnoliopsida > Arecales > Arecaceae > Phoenix > Phoenix dactylifera. The sequence goes on from NW_024067855.1 coordinate 374,825, forward strand.
GTGGCGATCGAACTGCTGTTGTGGTAGAGCTTTAGTGAACGGGTCTGCTAAGTTGTTCTTTGTGTCTACTCGTTCAATGACTATGTCTTGTCTCTCGACAATCTCTCGAACAAGATAGAAGCGTCTTAGAATGTGCTTGGATTTGTGATGAGACCTTGGTTCCTTCGCTTGAGCAACAGCTCCAGTGTTATCACAATAAACTGGGACTGGTCCAGCAATCTCAGGAACTACTCCTAACTCAGAGATGAACTTCTTCATCCAGACAGCTTCCTTAGCGGCTTCACTTACAGCAATGTATTCTGCCTCAGTAGTTGAGTCAGCTACAGTTTGCTGTTTGGAACTCTTCCAGCTCACTGCACCACCATTTAGGGTAAAGACATACCCTGAAGTGGACTTGCTATCATCTGGGTCTGACTGAAAACTAGAATCAGAAAATCCTTCTAGTTTCAACTCAGATCCTCCATAAACTAGAAAAATATCTTTAGTTCTTCTCAAGTACTTAAGAATAATTTTCACAGCTATCCAATGATCCTCTTCTGGATCAGCCTGTAATCTGCTTGTTATGCCTAAGGCATAAGCAACATCAGGCCTAGTACATAGCATAGCATACATAATCGATCCTACTGCCGAGGCATAGGGAATAGAATTCATTCTATTTCTCTCTTCAGATGTCTTAGGAGACATCTTCTTAGAGAGACGTATGCCATGATTCATAGGCAAGTAACCTCTTTTACTTCCTTCCATGCTGAATCTTTTCAGCACATGATCTATGTACCTAGACTGGGACAAGCCTAGCATCCTTTTAGATCTATCTCTATAGATCTTTATACCAAGTATATAGGATGCTTCTCCCAAATCTTTCATGAAAAAGCTTTTTGATAGCCAAGTCTTGACCGATTGTAACATTGGAATATCATTTCCAATGATCAGTATGTCATCTACATACAATATTAAGAAGATAATGGCACTCCCACTAGTCTTCTTGTACACACATGGTTCATCTACATTTTTGATAAAACCAAACTCTTTGACTGTTGCATCAAAACGGATGTTCCAACTCCTCGATGCTTGCTTTAATCCATAAATGGATCTCTTAAGCTTGCATACTTGATCTGCTCTCTTACTTGAGATAAATCCTTCTGGCTGTGTCATGTAAACCTCTTCCTCAAGATGACCATTAAGGAAGGCGGTTTTGACATCCATCTGCCAGATTTCATAATCATAGTATGCAGCTATTGCAAGCAAAATCCGAATAGATTTGAGCATAGCTACTGGTGAAAAAGTTTCGTCATAGTCAATTCCTTGCTTTTGCCTGAAACCTTTTGCCACCAATCTAGCCTTGTAGGTTTCTACTTGGCCATCTGCTCCAATCTTTTTCTTATAGACCCATTTGCAACCTATAGGGTTTACACCCTCTAGTGCATCAACCAAAGTCCATACTTGGTTGGTATACATAGAATCTATTTCGGATTTCATGGCTTCTAGTCATTTGTCAGAGTCACTACTCATGATAGCTTCCGAATAGGTTAGAGGATCATTATTCTGAACAATGTGGGCTTCATCATTCTCAATGATGAACCCATATCTCTCAGGTGCTCTTTGCACTCTTTTTGACCTTCGGAGAGGAGATGTGTGTTGTGGTTGTACCTCATTTATGGGTACATCTGGTTGAAGAATTTCTTGTGTTTCTATTTGTAGGTCTTGAACTTCATTAAGTTCAATACTTCTTTCACTGCCCTTTTCTAAGATAAACTCTTTTTCTAAGAAAGTGGCATGCCTACTAACAAATACCTTTTGTTCAGTAGGGTGATAGAAGAGATATCTAATACTTTCTTTGGAATAACCTACAAATGTACATTTATCTGATCTAGCACTTAGCTTATGTCCAAAATTTCTTTTGACATATGCTTGGCAGCCCCATATTTTAAAATATTTAAGATTGGGCTTCCTACCTCTCCATATCTCATATGGAGTACTAGATACAGATTTTGAAGGTATCCTGTTTAGCACATATGTGGCAGTTTCTAAGGCAAAACCCCAGAAGAAAATAGGAAGATCTGTAAAGCACATCATGGACCTTACTATATCTAATAGAGTACGATTCCTCCGTTCAGCTACACCATTTAATTGTGGCGTATACGGAGGTGTCCATTCAGAGAGAATGCCCTTTTCTTTAAGATGATTTAAAAACTCACTAGAAAGGTATTCATCTCCTCGATCAGATCGAAGGATTTTAATACACTTTTCAGTTTGTTTTTCAACCATACTTTGATACTCTTTAAATTTATCAAAGGCTTTAGATTTATGTTTCATAAGATACACAAATCCGAACCTTGATAAATCATCAGTGAATGTGATGAAGTAAGAGTATCCACCTCTAGCTGGAGTTGTCATAGGACCACATACATCTGTATGTATAAGTCCTAATAACTCACTTGCCCTTTCTCCATATCTAGTGAATGGAGACTTGGTCATTTTTCCCATAAGACAAGATTCACAAGTTCCTAATGATTCATAATCATAAGGATCAAAGAACTCTCCTTTGTATAACTTGTGTATTCTTGACTCACTAATATGACCTAGACGGCAATGCCAAAGGAGGGTATTATTCATCTCTTCTCTCTTTCTTTTATTACTTTTATCAATATGATAAATATTGTCATTAAGGGATAGAACTAGAAGACCATTTTCCATAATGCCATTGCAAAGATGCTTAATAGAAAAAGAAATAGAGCAACCATTGCCTTTTCCATTAATCTCAAATCCTTTCTTTAATAACAAAGGAATAGAAATTACATTTCTAATAATCTTGGGCATATAATAACAATCTTCTAATTGTAGGAGCTTTTCCGAAGGTAACTCTAAGTTGTAGGTTTCAACAGCTTCAGCTTGAATGGACTTTCCTCCAGCGCCATACAACTCGAAGTCATCTTTCTTCAAAATTCTAATTCTCTGTAGTCCATGCAATGACTTGCATATATGAAAACCACAGCCGGTATCCAATACCCATGAATTTAAATTTGAAGAACTTAATGACAAACTGGCATGTAACATAAACATACCTTCTAATGCAACTCTTGCATCAGGCTTTACAGTTGCAAGAAAACCCTTGCAATTCCTTTTCCAGTGGCCAGCTTTACCACAATGGAAACAGGTACTTGATCCGAAGATTTTCTTTCCTTTCTTCCTCTTTATCTTCCTACTTTTAGTAGCATCATCCCCTATTGATCCAAGATCAGGGGTTTCAAGTATATAGGAAATTTTCTCCTGAGTGAGTACTATCTTTAAATTTCTCAACCAGTCCACATAGTTTGGACCGGTCAACTTGTTGGCATCTAAGATGCCTCTTAGTGAAAGTAAAGAAGCCATTTATGCAGAATTTTATTCTACATATATAAAGAACAAAACTAACATAAGCAGACCAATCATGATGACACATATGCAATTAGACTAGGACTTTAATCTAATTTGTCTCCTACTATTTTTATCGAATATCATAGCCCTCTCCTATGATAAACATGAAAATATAATTTTTCTTAGTAGGGTTGAGATCCTAATTCATCATAAAAAGCCTTGTGGTTACACAACAAACTCTTATGAGTTCAAAGGTAGGAAACTCTTTCCAATTGCATCTCATGCAATTTTCAACTTTATCTTTGTCACGCCCCCGGCCCGAGATCGCGAGCCGGGGGTCGCGCCAATCGCCGCACACCCGTAGGGTACTCTCCCTACGAGCATGCAAGGCATCTAAACCAAATAATTTCAAATATATAACTAAAATAATTCAGCTGAAATAAATGCAATCTTATTCCATTGACTGACACAAATTATAAAGTTTCACAGTTCTCAATACGCAGTGGAACAATAAGATAGAATATTAACTTAAATAAAACCTAATCTAAGATAACTTGTGTCATAATTCTTGTATTCGCTCTCCCATATTGTAAAACCCCCGGATCGAGCTAATTCTTCGGATCTGTAAAAACAGTAAGAAATTGTATAATGAGCTAGACAGCCCAGTAAGTAATAAACACCTTAACTAGTCAATTCATATAATAACATAAAATATAAATACAAATTACGATGAATCAACATGATAACATAATCAATTCCTTTTCAAGCACAAATTCATTGAAATCCGTATCTTTCAAAGATCCACATACATAATCATAAATCTGATTCGAAACAAATCACATTCATCTCATCAGCCTTTAGCTACGACCACACTTATATCCTGTGGCTAGGCCAGAAACAGAACCGCACTTATACCGTGCGGAGTGGGCCAGAATACCGCACTTATACCCTGCGGAGTGGGCCAGAATACCACACTTATACCCTGTGGTGGGGCCAGAATTGCCAATGCATAACCCCCTATTGGCAGGGTCTAGAACATAGCCAGGCTGAGAGTTCTAAATCTGATGTACATCAAAATTCTTTTGTAACATAATAGATATATCATAATCCGATCTAAATATGCATATACGATGCAAAAACAGTAATGTAACAATAGTCCGAAAAATATTATTCTAATTCACATATCCATTTTTCATTCAAAGCATCATCTCGTAAAATTCATAAATCCCATATAAATTCATTAACAATTTATTCGATGCAAAAATAATATTATATAAATGAAGAGTCTAGAGAAGGCAGTTCATTACTTACATTGAACGCGATCCACAACAATCCAATTAATCTCACAAATTCCTTGCAGAACCTAATATCCAAAAATCATATTTTCTTTTAAAATTAATCACAATATATATAAAAACTTAAATTTTAACACGCTCCCAGGGCCGACCCTGCCGAAGTGCCTAGCACCCCGGGTTCGAGTTCGGATTCGGGTTCATACCCATAGACCACCCTCCTTTTATTTTATTATTATTATTATTATTATTTTTTCTTTCTCTCTTTCTTTTCTTTTCTTTTCTTTTTCTTTTCTTTTCTTTTCTTTTTCTTTTCTTTTCTCTTTCTTCTTTCTTCTTTTCTCTCCCGACTCTCTTCCTCTCTTTCGGCGAAACAGGGCTTCATCACCCCCTGCCGCCCCCTCCTCTTTGCTCTCGATCGAACCCAAGGGCGGCCGCGGCGGCCGGCCTTGGCAGCGGCAGGTGGTGGCGGAGCAAGCCCGGCCACCCCCCGACGGCTGGTAGCGATGAACACGCGACGACGACGAGCTTACGGGCCGAAACTCCGTTTTGGACCCAAGTCCGGCGCTTGGTCGGCTCAAAACCATAGTAAATCATGGCTAAATATCACGGAAGGAAGGAGATAAAAGTTAGAAGCCCTTACCTTAGCCTCCGACGAAGACCGGCGATCCTCTTTCTCTTCGGCGGCAATGGAGGAAGAGGAAGACCCGTGCCGAAGAAGACCCACCTTTTTAATGGTTCTCTCTCTCTCTCTCTCTCTCTCTCTCCCTCCCTCTCTCCCTCTCTCTCGGCCGGCAGCGACTCCTCTTCCCCTCCCTTCAAAGAGAGGAGGAGCCCTAAAAAGAATGGGGGAGCCGGCTTCTTCGGGATGGCTCCCCCCCCTCTCACACGCCCTCACGTGCGACGCACGTGAGGCCAAAATTTGGGCTGGGCCGGTCAATGGACCGGGCCCAGTTTCGGGATCTCACAATCTTATCCTCTTAAAACACTTATTGCCTTGTGTTAGCACAACAAACAATAATGTTTTAGTTAAGTCAAATCCTTCATTTCCATATAGTCATATTCGAATAATATTGCCCTTGTGGTTGCACAACAAAGCAATATATTAAAATATGCCATAAGCATCTTAATGCACCAAGACAATATAAAATCAGTCCCCATAGCAAGCCTTGTGTTAACACAACAAACTAGTATGGATCTTGACATAATAATGTCGAGGCATGAAGGAAGGCTATCAATAGTGTTATATAAATATTAAGCTTATCCATAATAGGTAATCAAACAATTGGCCAGGTAAGCAGGTGGGAGGCTTTCCTTACTCAAAGAGTAAGATCATAATTAGAGAACCACCTTTAGTGCTTTCCTTAGACACCAATTAGATTAATTGTTCTAGAATGGGTTAGCTCAAAGTTTTTCAACACTATGACTTAATATAATTTTTATTGAGGGCTTACTAGTCTTTAGTGTTGGAAATTGTGTCCCAAAGCCAATTTTTTAATTGTAAGAAATTGAATTATGTATATGTTTTATTAAAATGAATAAAAATTTATTCTGGCAATTTTCTATTCATCACAAGTGTTGCATCTTCAAATTGAACTCCTGTGTATTGTGATGAAGTCCTTAGGACTAATTTAGTGGATAAAAGAGGTTTTATCATTTAGTCCTTAAACTAGTTCGCGACCAAATGACGAGCTGTCAATTGGACGATAGCTATGTCAAGTATAGGTCGTTGTGTGCCATTTAGTTGGTTGTCCTCTTAAACCAAGGAGTGTGGAGACACTGTATAGCATACAGGTGAGATGTAGGAGTACATCGTCACTGAATAGTGACTCACCTGAGTAGCACTCCACTGTCGGGAGTTAGCTCGTAAAACGTATGGGCATAAGTACCCCTTAGACCTGAGACTGTCACGGTGACTTGCAAGCAACTCACTGTACTTAGGCACTGGATGACCTGAATTTCTAATTCAGGGATCGGAAGGATGCTGGGTGCAGTCAAGTACTCGCGAAGTCTGTGTATGAGTCAAGATGGGATTGACCGCTCCAGATTTTAGGAGTTGATGTCTCACTGTATTTCAATTCAGTAAAACCTTGGCCAGGGTAAACCAAGTGATAGGTCACTTGATTTGATTATTTGAAATACACTATGGATGACCGGACCCAGAGGTCGACAGTCCACTCTGAGGTCATCTTGAGCATCGAAGGTCATAGGGATGAATTATGCAACAACCATACGTCTAGGTTCTTGAATGTTGCTTTGCATATTCGACCTATCCGGACGTCGGGTATCATTGCTAGATGGTCACCTCGATTAGTGCATGGAGTAGTCCATGTACTACCGGCTTAGTGTTCGAACCTATCGGAGTCACGCACATAAGTCAAGTTAAGTAGGAAGGACTTGATCCAATTTAATTGAGAATTAAATTGTGGGTCATTTGAGATTTGATTTTGTCTATGTTCAGCTAGCACTGAACATGAGGTACATACTGAATTTCATGGATGTGTATTTAATTATGTCTGTATTCTGGCTTAATCAAGTTTCAATTAATGTAATTGAAATTGATTTGGACTCATTTGTTGAGTTTGTTTTTGAATTGGATTCAAATGAATGTAATTGGGCTTCATGATGATTTTATTAGAATTTATTCCATATTTATTCTAGTCCAAGTGTGACTTGGATTGATCCGAAAATTGAACTAATTGGAGTTCACATGAATCAGATTCATGTGGAATTTTTCCGGATCCAAAATCTTTCAAATTGGTCTTCAATTTGGTTTAGAACCAATGATGGACCCAAGCCCATTTGATTCAGCCCATTTGAATTAACCCATTTAAGTCAAGTCTGGAAATTTACGTGTTTGCCCCTCAAATTGAATGACACGGCTTGGTTCTGGTTTCTTCCTCGGTCCATGGACCAATTTCTCTGCAAATATTCTCCCGTGGACCGCGTTCTTCTTCTTCTTCCGAACACATCGAAGGCCGCTTGATCTTCCCTCTTTCGGCTACCATTTGAAGATCCGAAGAGACGTGTATCTTCGGTTTTGAAACCTCTTTAACATAGGACTGATTTAATTGAAATCAAACGGTTAAAAAAATTCAATAAAATCATGAATCGTTTGACGTTCACTCTTCCCTTTTGGCGTTTTCTCTTCCCTGGTTCAGTCTTGTCTTTGCCTATAAATAGGCTAGCTTTCTCTTCATTCTGTGCTAGAGATTTTATCTGGGAGAGGGGAGATTCATGATCTTTTGAGTAGCTTGTAAAAGAGAGAAAAGGAAACGGGAAGAAAGAGGAAAAGAAAGGAAAAGAAAAAGGGAAGAAGGAATTTTGAAATTTTTCTTCCAGGGGTTTATTTGCAAAAGGGTTTTGCACTATACAGACATCATCCTACCTTCCTGCATTTCTTGGCGTGCGTGTGAAGTAGAGGGTCCGTACATCCGGGCCTCGCATAGCACCAGATCCATCAGTACCAGATCCGGCACCAGATCCAGTTCCAGATCCAGTTCCCGATCCAGTACCAGATCTAGCATCTGATCCAGTATCTGATCCAGCACTTGGCCCTGTACCAGATTCTGTTCCCGAGTACCTTGACCATCTTCCGCTGCGGGATCGAGGTATGGTAAACATAATATAGTTATGTTATTTATTTATACCTGTTATAAATAAATAGATAAAATTTTAAAACTGATTTTCTGACCTGGCATCCGATTTTATCGGATTTTGCGGGATATTTTTCCTTCAACTGGTATCAGAGCCAGGTTGGCCGATGGAATTGGCCTATAATATCTAGAATTATGCATGATTTAATTTTTAAATTTAGATTAGATCTAGATTTATTGATAAAATATCAATCTTGTGCTGAATTATAAGGTTGTCCTGCTATAAGGTTAACCCCTTATAGTGAAAAAGTTGTCCTAGCACAAAATTGAGATTAATTTGTATCATAAAATAAATAGTTTATTTTTGTGAAATTATGCATAATTGATGTTTATGAAATTTCAGTTTTAAATTTATTATGACCACAAAGTTTAAATATAAATTGTTTATATTTGGAATAAATTGACACCTTGAATCCATGATCATAATACATTTAATAAAGAATTAAATATTGAATTTAAAATTTAAAATTTGAATTTCAAATAAAGATTTAAAATTCAAAATTTGAAATTTGAATTAAAATTTAAATTTGAACATGGGATTTGGGGATGGGTTAGCACAATCAGATTAGTTGACTAGGTTAGACCTAATCATGAAATCAAATTGAAATGGACTAACTTAAGAAACATGATTTAATCTAATCAATAGTTGAACTAGACTAAATCAAGGTTTATAAAATGATCAAACTCAATAGTTGTAGTTTATCATATCCAAACATTTCAATTGGATCTGATTGTGGCTTAGTGGTCGAGCCCGAGTTCCCAAGGATAACCTAAATCAACTTGATAAACCAATTGGTGTCTAAGGTAAGTCGGCATTTGATCATGGTTTTTAATTGGGGCTACCTCTTACCTGGCCAACATAGTTGGTGTCTAGGAAAGAGGTTAATGGCGTAACCCTCCCATGATCTCTCTTACCTGGCCAATTTGGTCGATCAAGTTTTGATTAAGGTACCTTGAGACTTGGCACTCACCCATGCCATTAAGAAAAATCAGTGTGACTGATTTAGGTGTCTAATAGACCAATAAGAGCTAGTCCTCTATATGATTTGGTGAAGTCAGTGGGAGGATTTAGAATTATCGGTCAGTGTTACATATCATTTAAAATCCTCTAAATTATTAGGTCCTTAAAATGATAAAGTTATATAGATAACTAGATCATAGCCTCCCATTAAGGTGAATGATAATGGGTCCAATATTACAGTTGAACATGCAGGACGCTTCCGTCTGGTGTTCCTCTGAATACTGGAATTATCCTTCGTTATATGATAGTTTTTTGAGCTATCTAATTGTGATTAGGTTGGCCGAGCCTTCCTCGGGCCTGATCATACATTAGGTAGTGTCATCGAGTTAGTTCATTAATGGTTGGACCTAACCAGGATCTTCAGTGGAGGCCTCCGCCTACTGATTACCACTTGGGGCAAAATAAAATACTAGAAATTATTTAGAGAAATAATTGGTAATGTACCTACCCTTAGATGCACATGGGTTGGCCGAGCCTTCCTCGGGCCCGTATGCAGTCTATGCGGATTCTAGTACTCACTAGGGAATTAAAGTAATTCCTCGAATTAAAGGTAGAGGCTATTAATTCGATTAAAATAGTGGGAGAAAACTTTTGACTAAAGTCCAAGTCTTTAGGATTAAATAAATCATATACTGATTAGTTGGGTTTTTCCTTTATTTTTCAGATATGGCTAACTCATTGTCCCTCCGAACACTATTAGACAATGATAAGTTTAATGGACCTAACTTCGATAGCTGGTATCGAAAGATGAAAATAGTATTAGAGCATGAGCGGATCCTGTATGTGATATCGGATCCTGCACCTGAGGAACCTGCAGCCAATGCACCACGTGCAATTAGAGACGCTTATCAGAAGTAGCTCAACGATCGCACTATAGTGGGTTGCATCATGAGGGCCTCAATGAATGACGAGTTTAGTCGTAAATTCGAGGAAGCGCAGCCAGTGGAAATTCTTCAAATGTTGAAGGAGTCTTTCGGCACACCTGATGATGTTGAACGACATAAGACCTCCTGCGCTATATTCAATGCCCGCATGAGGGAAGGGGCATCGGTCACCGATCATGTATTGTACATGGTCGAACAAATCGATCGCCTGAGTAAACTTGGCTTTCCTTTGCACGAGCAATTGGGCAAGGACGCCATTTTGAACTCACTTTCCAAGTCCTATCTGACCTTCCTTAGTCATTATAGAATGACTAAACCTGAAGTAACCTATCATGGTTTGCTAGGTTTACTGCAGACCTATGAGAAGGATCACCAACTCAAAAAGGAGTCGGTGAATGTGGTAGGTGGGACTTCTGCAGGACTTTCTTCTTTTAAGAAAGGAAAGAAGAAGAAGGTGCAGAAAGCTCGTGCTGGGGTCTCTAAGCCCAGCCAGACTAAGAAGCGTAAAGCCGATAAGAGCAATGCAGAGTGCTTCTTCTGTAAGAAGATGGGTCATTGGAAGCGGAACTGTCCGGCTTACATAGCGTCCCTTGATCCAAACAGGCCTAAGAAGAAAAAGCAGCAAACAGTTGCTGCACAAGGTAATTATATGATAACACCTTGTAATTTTTCAATTTATGATTCTACCACTTGGGTATTGGATACCGGAAGTCCAATTAATATTTGCAATTCGTTGTAGGGACTTCAAGTTAGTAGAAGATTCAAGAATGACGAGAGATTCCTGAACGTTGGAGATGGAAGATCAGTTCCAGTCCTAGCTTTAGGAGTCATTCAGCTTGTTTTTGAATCTAGAGTAGTCATATTAGATGATTGTCATTATTGTCCAACATTTTTAATGAATGTCATCTCTGTAGGCCTTTTGGCCAAAAATGGTTATTGTTTATCAATAAAAGAAAATTTTTGTGATATCATTTTGAATGGTATTAAAATTTTTCGTGGACAATTGAAATATGGCATTTATACTCTATCACTGCCTGTGAATGTAATGTACACTTCTAATAAACGCCCTAAGTTAGATAATGTCAATGAAGCCTATTTATGGCATTGCCGGTTAGGTCACATAAATAAAAACAGGATAAACAGGTTAGCCCAACAGGGCATTTTAGAAATCAATGATTGTGAATCATTGCCAACTTGTGAATCCTGTCTTCTGGGTAAGATGACCAAGTCACCTTTTTCTGGAAAGGGTGAACGAGCCAGCGATGTTCTTGGCCTCATACATACTGATGTATGTGGACCTATGAACGTAAGTGCCAAAGGTGGTTATGCCTACTTCATAACCTTCACAGATGACCTATCTAGGTATGGGTATATCTATCTGATGAAGCATAAGTCGGAATCATTTGAAATGTTCAAACGATTTCGTAATGAAGTAGAAAAACAGACTGGAAAGAGTATTAAGATCCTTCGGTCAGACCGAGGAGGAGAATACCTTTCCGGTGATTTCTTGACTTATCTAGAGGAGAATGGGATTCTCTCACAATGGACCCCTCCAGGAACACCTCAGCACAATGGTGTATCCGAAAGGAGGAATCGAACTCTGTTAGACATGGTTCGATCCATGATGGGGTTTACTAGTCTGCCTCTATCTTTTTGGGGTTATGCTTTAGAGTCTGCGTGTATAATACTAAATAAGGTTCCAAGTAAGTCTGTTGAGAAGACTCCATATGAGATATGGACTGGGCGTAAGCCGACACTTTCATACCTTAGGGTTTGGGGATGTCCGGCTTATGTTAAACGTTCTCAAACTGACAAACTTGGTCCTAGGTCCGATAAGTGTTATTTTGTAGGGTACCCCAAGGAAACTAGGGGTTATTACTTCTACCTTCCTAATGAACAAAAGGTGTTCGTAGGACTTAAGGCAACCTTTTTGGAAAGGGAATTTCTTAGTGAAGGAATTGTTGCCTCTAAGGTTGAACTTAGTGAAGTTCAGCAGGTGGAAGATTTAACACAATCTACTGAACCCACAGAACCGGATTCAATTAGATTAAACCCGGAGCCCAATGTAGAAGCACCATTAAGGCGATCAGGTAGAGTACTGCGTCAAGTGGATAGGTACTATGGTTTCTTGGTCCAAGACGCAGATCCCATTGAGCTCGATGAGAACAATGAGGATCCGATCACCTATATGGATGCTATGCAGAGGTCCGACTCTGAGTTATGGCTTAACGCCATGAGATCCGAAATGGAATCCATGGAAATCAATAGTGTATGGACACTAGTTGATCCACCCGAAGGGATAAAACCCATAGGGTGCAAATGGATCTTCAAAAGAAAGAGAGGCGCAGACGGAAAGGTGGAGACCTATAAAGCCCGTCTGGTTGCCAAGGGGTATCGTCAACGTTATGGTATCGATTATGACGAGACTTTTTCCCCTGTGGCAATGCTAAAATCTATTCGGATCATGCTAGCTATAGCAGCATATATGGATTATGAAATCTAGCAAATGGATGTGAAAACAGCTTTTCTAAATGGAGAGCTGGAAGAAGAGGTGTATATGATACAACCTGAGGGTTTCATATCCACAGACGAGTCCAAAGTATGCAAGCTACAAAAGTCCATTTGTGGACTTAAGCAAGCTTCTCGAAGTTGGAACATACGTTTCGATAAAACTATCATAACGTATGGCTTCGTTAAGAACGAAGAAGAACCTTGTGTTTACAAGTGGGCTAACGGTTCAGTGATCACATTCCTTGTCTTATATGTGGATGACATTCTCTTAATTGGGAATGACATTCCTGCATTACAAAATGTGAAACTCTGGCTGTCATCACAGTTCTCCATGAAGGATCTGGGAGAAGCATCCTACATCCTAGGGATGAAAATCTATAGAGATAGATCTAAGAGGTTGCTTGGATTATCCCAATCCACGTACATCGACACTATGTTGAAGCGGTTCAACATGGAGAATTCCAAGAAGGGCTATCTTCCGATAGGCCAAGGAATTTCTCTCTCTAAGAAAGATTGTCCGACAACTTCCGAAGAGAGAGAGCGTATGAGTAGAATCCCATATGCTTCTGCAGTAGGTTCTATTATGTACGCCATGACATGTACAAGACCGGATGTTGCTTACTCACTAGCAGTAGCGAGTAGGTATCAGTCTGATCCGGGTGAGAACCATTGGAAGGTGGTGAAAACTATCCTTAAGTATTTAAGAAATACTAAGGACCAATGGTTAATCTATGGAGAATCTGACTTAAAACTTGTGGGGTTTACAGATTCTAGTTTTTAGTCAGACCATGATGACAGTAAGAGTATGTCAGGATTTGTGTTTACCCTGAATGGAGGAGCAGTCTGCTGGAAAAGTTCCAAGCAGCATTCAGTAGCCGATTCCGTATGCGAAGCAGAGTATGTTGCTGCATCAGATGCGGCAAAGGAAGCTGTTTGGATCAAGAAGTTTGTAAATCAACTTGGTGTTGCTCCCTCAATCAATGGTCCAGTTCTTTTGTATTGTGACAATACTGGAGCCATTGCACAAGCAAAGGAGCCAAAGTCCCACCATAGAACCAAGCACATTCTGCGTCGCTACCACCTTGTACGAGAGATCGTGGAACGAGGTGACGTCAATCTTCAAAAGATCGATGGAAAGGAGAACCTAGCTGACCCATTCACTAAAGCCCTTTCTGTAAAGGAGTTCGATTATCACAAATCGAAGATGGGTATTAGATACTGTACAAATTGGCTTTAGTTCAAGTGGGAGTTGTTGGGAATTGTGTCCCAAAGCCAATTTTTTAATTGTAAGAAATTGAATTATGTATATGTTTTATTAAAATGAATAAAAATTTATTCTGGCAATTTTCTATTCATCACAAGTGTTGCATCTTCAAATTGAACTCCTGTGTATTGTGATGAAGTCCTTAGGACTAATTTAGTGGATAAAAGAGGTTTTATCATTTAGTCCTTAAACCAGTTCGCGACCAAATGACGAGCTGTCAATTGGACGATAGCTATGTCAAGTATAGGTCGTTGTGTGCCATTTAGTTGGTTGTCCTCTTAAACCAAGGAGTGTGGAGACACTGTATGGCATACAGGTGAGATGTAGGAGTACATCGTCACTGAATAGTGACTCACCTGAGTAGCACTCCACTGTCGGGAGTTAGCTCGTAAAACGTATGGGCATAAGTACCCCTTAGACCTGAGACTGTCACGGTGACTTGCAAGCAACTCACTGTACTTAGGCACTGGATGACCTGAATTTCTAATTCAGGGATCGGAAGGATGCTGGGTGCAGTCAAGTACTCGCGAAGTCTGTGTATGAGTCAAGATGGGATTGACCGCTCCAGATTTTAGGAGTTGATGTCTCACTGTATTTCAATTCAGTAAAACCTTGGCCAGGGTAAACCAAGTGATAGGTCACTTGATTTGATTATTTGAAATACACTATGGATGACCGGACCCAGAGGTCGACAGTCCACTCTGAGGTCATCTTGAGCATCGAAGGTCATAGGGATGAATTATGCAACAACCATACGTCTAGGTTCTTGAATGTTGCTTTGCATATTCGACCTATCCGGACGTCGGGTATCATTGCTAGATGGTCACCTCGATTAGTGCATGGAGTAGTCCATGTACTACCGGCTTAGTGTTCGAACCTATCGGAGTCACGCACATAAGTCAAGTTAAGTAGGAAGGACTTGATCCAATTTAATTGAGAATTAAATTGTGGGTCATTTGAGATTTGATTTTGTCTATGTTCAGCTAGCACTGAACATGAGGTACATACTAAATTTTATGGATGTGTATTTAATTATGTCTGTATTCTGGCTTAATCAAGTTTCAATTAATGTAATTGAAATTGATTTGGACTCATTTGTTGAGTTTGTTTTTGAATTGGATTCAAATGAATGTAATTGGGCTTCATGATGATTTTATTAGAATTTATTCCATATTTATTCTAGTCCAAGTGTGACTTGGATTGATCCGAAAATTGAACTAATTGGAGTTCACATGAATCAGATTCATGTGGAATTTTTCCGGATCCAAAATCTTTCAAATTGGTCTTCAATTTGGTTTAGAACCAATGATGGACCCAAGCCCATTTGATTCAGCCCATTTGAATTAACCCATTTAAGTCAAGTCTGGAAATTTACGTGTTTGCCCCTCAAATTGAATGACACGGCTTGGTTCTGGTTTCTTCCTCGGTCCATGGACCAATTTCTCTGCAAATATTCTCCCGTAGACCGCGTTCTTCTTCTTCTTCCGAACACATCGAAGGCCGCTTGATCTTCCCTCTTTCGGCTACCAAAAAGTGGTTAGGATAAGATCAAGCGCTTATGATGTGGCGCTTCATTCCCTAAGCACCTCTTCATGAAATGCGCCGTACTCTTCCCTTTCTTCACTTCTTCTCACGCATGAAAAATAGGAACCAACCTTATCCATTCATCAAGGGTTGATGATGATCCAAAGGCCATGAAAGAGGGCGCCACATATCCCTTAGGCGTGATGAAGAGAGAAGAGAGAGAATGGATAAGATCAAATAAATGGTTCATCCTTATCCATTTAATCTTCACGTATTCTCTCTCTTTCCTTCACCTATTTTTCATCACCACGCCTCCCAATGATATCCATCACGTCATCATGATCTCCCATCATCCTATGATGAAAATCCAATGGCTCCAATTCATGGCGCCATCCATTTGATCCATCTCTTCATCCAAATGTTGATCCAACGGTCAAAAATGAATGATTTATCAAATCTAATCCAATTAGACTCAAACCAAGACAATTAGGTGCCAACTCTTGGCTAACCCATATTAGAATATGATCTAATCAAATTAGATCAATTAAGAATCAGATTCGAATCCAATTCGAATCAGATTCGAATCCAATTCAAATCAGGAGCTAAGGTTTGCAACACCTGCTAGGATGTTTATCTTGCAAACATGATCTAATCCAATTAGACCCTTGATAAGTTTTCTTGTGTGTGACCCATTGGGTTCCATACTTAGCCAGCAATAGGTGTGAGTGCGAGTTGACCCAACTTGATTAGAACTCTTCTAATCGATTTAAGTCCAAACTGCGCGAACCCGAACTTAACAATTAGAATCCTTTCTAATTGGTAATCGAATTAAACTCTTTAATTCGATCAAACCTATAAAACAAGATTGACGTCTAGCAACATATCATATCTATCCGAAAAATATGGAATTTGGTGAAAATACCAAAAATACCCTTCAGTGGCAGGTTACCGTGCAATTCAATCCTTTAATCAAACTGCATCCCAAATATGTATATGAGTATGAATATATGTCAAACTCAATTTCATATTCATATTTTTCTCAATCTTTTAATGATAATTCAAATAATGAAACATTAGAAACTCTTTCTAATTTTCATTCTACTTTGATCAAAGGCTTTCTGAATTATCATATGATTAGAATAAATAGGATGCTATCTTCTCTTACTAGAAGTGATTAATTCCTTGTTGACCTACTCATAATCTTCGTACATAATTCACCATATCCAGAAGACCTCGTACACAACTTATTGTCATGAATGAGTGTAAACCAAAATATGGGTTCATGTGCACAAGATACCATGGTGATCTCAGGTCATAGGATCAGTTGCACAACTCCCACTAAGAGAATCATCTTTTGACATGTAAGTAAGACTTCATAAGATTTCTCTTTGTAGGTCAATTCAGTGAACTCATTCTTCTAATGAGCACCCACATCTTTGTATTAGTGTCTCTACACAAATGATTTGTGAGATCAATCATCCTCTGCATCGAGCATACATAAGACGTGCAAGTCTTTCCTGTAAACATTGATCCCCGACTCAATGTACCAATGACTGGGAATATTTAAGATTAGGGTTTTAGGATTTTAGGTCTCACTAGTATGATCTCATCATAGCCTCAAAACCATTGCTCTAATCTAAGGGGTTTATCATAAATATAATCAACAGCATATGATAAAACACAATGCCTTTATTCATATTTAAATGTCATGTATATGATTTGGACAAATTAAAAAGAAAAACCCTTCGCAATACATATTGCGATTGGTTTGTAGGGCATCTACTCTTTCAAAGTTGAGGTCTTTGTTCGCCCTTGGAGCTAATTTTCTAGGGGTTCGAATCTACTGGCCCATCTTCTTGATTCTCCTATTAAGGTCAGAGTTCCAGTGGGACAAGGGCTCCACATAGCAAGGAGGGGAGAGGCTTGGAGCGGAGTTCCCTCCGAAATGGAGGCTTGGAGCATGCCGTTTTCCATCTCTACCAAGATTGCTCCGCTAGGTGCACCAACTTTGGAGTGACCACTCTGAGTCTCGGCCTTGGGAGTGGTGGGCTCTAGTTGTGCCATTGCCTACTGTTGCGATCAGCACCTGCACGTATTAAATAAGCAAGTTGAACTACTTATTGCCCATAGCATGGAGGGTTATTCTGGTGGAGCTAGTTTCGAGCTCTGTAACAACTGTTGGAGGTCAGAGCGCAGTGTTGTGAAGCATGAGTTGCACCATGGACTCTTCATGACCTTATACTGGTGATCTCTCTCTTTGATTAATGTTGATCGGCTAGGGGCATTCCTTCCTCTAGCACCAATCTGTTGCCATTAAATTTGGGACCGAGGTTGGAGTGTAGCTAAAACAACCCTGAGATCGACTGGAGGCGAGCTGAGCAGCTGGCCGAGGTGTGGAAAAGTAGATCTCTTCTGAAGGTAGTTTGCAAAAGGTTTGCTTGTTATAGAGTTTCCAACGGGGGATACTCTGATAGAGAGGCAATAGTGTAAAAGGGAGAAATTTCAGCATGTTCTTTATAAATAGTATATTACTCTGCATCCCCAAGGTCTCTCTAGTTGCTCCTTTATATAGGGAAGCCTATTTTATTGTTACCTTGGCTGATGTGGTGTCCCAAGCTTTCGCCTAGGTAATCCAAACTACTAATTCGGCTTTCGCCCATTTGGTGAAGTAATCTACCACTACAAAGAGAAACTTGTGCTGCCCTATTGCTGGTGGAAAAGGTCTAAGGACGTTGATTCTCCACTATACAAATGGCCAAGGGGCGCTGATTGGCATCAACAGTACAATCGATCGTCGTTGGATGCTCACGTGTGGTTAACATCGATCACACTTCTTGATGAGCTCAGTTGCATCCCTTTGCAAGGTTAGCTAATAGGAGGGGAGTCTTGCTGCCGTGAATGACAAAGAAAAACCATGAATGCTGGCCGAAATCCCATGCCCTTTTTAATGTGCTAAGGGATAAAGATGAGTTCCTATTTTTTAGGAACTCATTCTTATCCCTTATGTGGCAAGCAAGGAGGGGCGTAGCCCCCTTCCTTTTCTTCTCATGCAAGCACCAAGGGGAGGGGCGTGGGCCCCTCCCTCAAGTCCAATTAAATCCACCATTTAATCAAATTAAAGGGTGATTTAATTTGGGTTCATTTCATGAGTCCAATCCTATTCAAAATAGAATTTTTATGAACCCATTTCAATTTCCTCCTTATCCTAATCTAATTAGGATTTAATTGAACCATGACTCTATTGAACTCTTCAATCCTAATCCAATTAGGAGTCATAAAATTAATTAGATTAAATTTAAAATTAATTAGGACTTAAGAAAATCTTAATCTAATCAAGACTTGTTCAAATTTCAGCCCTAAGACAATTAGGACTTAAGAAATCCTATTCCAAATAGGATTCTAATTTAATTTGAAATCCTAATCCAATTAGAACTTCATGAATCCCACTCCAAGTAGGACTCATGATCAAGTCCAATTAATTAAATCTAATTAATTAAATTAAATTGCAATCCAATTGCAATTTATTCCTTCTTCTAACCACTAACTCTTAGCGGGTTATCCATTTATCAATCTAATTGATTATTTATGATTCCTAATCACATTCAACCATCGGATTGGTCAATACCTCTAATGTGTGTGACCCCATAGGTTCTATTCTGACTGGTAGTGAGATATATTGCGATCTCTATCACAATATCATTGAAAACTCCTTTCAATGGGTTGAAACAATTTCAACTCAACTCATCAGGGTTTATCGACCATCAAGATGATCTCTGTGAGTCTCACCATCCACCAGTGACACCTAGCAGTATGTAGTGGCTACCCAGCAGAATAGAATGATGAACCTCTAGGTGCAGTTATCGTATGATACAGTCCTTCTATCATGGATTCCTACAGACCGGAGGTCATGGATAACTCGTCAAACCCCGTCGTCTGTCATATGTCTAGATTTATTCGACTTGAGTTCGAGAGTAGAAAACTCATTTTCACTGTATATTCTGCCCTGGCCAAGGTCTTAGAACTCAGTCTAATAAATCACATAGGATCACTCCTCATCTATCAAGGTCGATAGATTCCTTGTAGGTGCGTACCCTACTCCTACAGTGAACTTACTGCACCCAATCTACACTACAAGGACCCATATGGCTAGAGACCATGTGTATGTGCAATCAAACTACAATAACCTCACTGTGAGTAGCCGAAGCACCGCAGGTCAAAGGACCAGTCACACTACTGCAACATCAAGCAAGTCACTGACGAGTGGATAGACATCCAAGTGACTTCTTGTCTTGGTCACGCTCAGTACCCTTATTCTCTAACAAGCACCTGCACTATCACATCAGTGTCCCTACACTGTGGACTCGAGTCTCGTCCATCCATAAGGAAAGCGATCTGTGCACTAATCGGATCGATCACCGTTCTCGTGATGATCCATTGATCAGGAGCATTTAAAAATTAATCACCAATGATACATGGCTCAAATTCTCAACTCTTGAGAAAATGTATCATCATCTTATTAATTCCTTGGACGATTCATAGACACATAAACAATATGAATGAAAAGATGCCCATTTATTATTCAATAATAATAAAGTCAAGTACAAATTTATGTCCCAGAATTAATAATGTGTCAGCCAGATTGGCTTCTAGGGCATACATCTAACAATCTCCCACTTGCACTAAAGCCAATCAGCTATATATCTAAGTCCCATCTTCTCAAGGTGGGCTTCAGTCTTCTGCTGATTTAGCTGCTTAGTGAGCGGGTCTGCCACGTTGTCCGTGGAGTCTACTCTCTGTACCTCGACATATTTCTTCTCGAGGTAGTCACGTATGAGGTGAAAGCGCCGCTCTATGTGCTTGGACTTCTGATGAGACCTTGGCTCCTTAGCAAGAGCTATGGCGCTATTATTATCGCAGTAGAGTGTGATGGCATCTGATGGCATTACATCTATCTCTGCAATGAATTTGTTGAACCAGAAGGCTTCCTTTGCAGCTTCAGAGGCGGCGATATACTCAGCTTCCATGGTAGAATCAGCAATGGTCGGTTGTTTGGAACTTTTCCAATTTACCGTACCACCATTGCACAAGAACACATATCCAGACGTAGACTTTCTATCATCAATATCAGTTATGAAGTCTGAATCTGTGTATCCTTCTACCTTTAACTCCGATGCTCCTCCAAAGACCAAGAACAAATCTTTAGTTCTTCTTAAGTACTTAAGAATGTTCTTCACAGCTGTCCAGTGCTCTTCACCTGGATTTGACTGATATCTGCTAGTGACACTTACAGCAAGGGCTATATTAGGTCGTGTACATAGCATGGCATACATGAGGCTCCCTATTGCAGAAGCATAAGGAATCCTGCTCATGCATTGAATCTCTTCAGATGTGTTGGGGCACATCTTTTTGGAGAGATGAATCCCATGCCTAAGGGGTAATAGACCCCTCTTGGAGTTTTCCATACTGAACCTCTTCAGTACCTCCTCTACGTACATCTTCTGTGATAGGCCAAGCAACCTCTTAGATCTATCTCTATAGACCTTAATCCCTAAAATGTAGGATGCTTCTCCAAGGTCTTTCATGGAGAACTCTTTTGACAACCAGACCTTGACCGAGGTTAGCATGGGAACATCATTCCCAATCAAGAGGATGTCATCTACATACAGTACGAGGAACACGACAGCCCTCCCACTAACCTTCTTGTAAACACACGGTTCCTCTTCATTCTTGATGAAATCAAACGATTTGATCGCATCATTGAAACGAGTGTTCCAACTCCGAGATGCTTGCTTTAGTCCATAGATGGACCTTTGCAGCTTGCAGACCTTGTGATCTCCATCACTGGAAGTGAAACCCAAAGGCTGCTCCATATAGATATCTTCATCAAGATATCCATTCAGGAAAGCAGTTTTCACATCCATCTGCCATATTTCATAATCATGAAACGCTGCGATGGCAAGCAATGTTCGAATGGATTTTAGCATGGCTACAGGTGAAAAAGTCTCCTAATAGTCAATGCCTTCGCGCTGACTATACCCTTTCGCCACTAGCCTTGCCTTATAGGTCTCTACCTTTCCATCCGAACCTATCTTCCTTTTGTAGATCCATTTGCATCCAATAGGTACTATACCTTCTGGTGGATCTACTAAGGTGTCACGACCCCCGCCCCGTTTCCGGCGGGCCGCCGCGACGGTCCTAGGGTGCGGGTAGGCATAAGGCCACCAGCCACCACGTAGAACCCTACTACCTATCAATTATCAATAATTTCTGAAAATTTTGGCATGATGCATGCACAAAATGATCACCTTTCCTATGGTGACCTGTCAGGATTATCTCATTACATACAACAACGCTACCTGTCAGAGCAGCAATCACATAACCTGTCACATAATGAACCTGGACAATATATATCAATACATCATCACAGGCATATAACTCAACTGTATAAAAATCTGGTTCCCATTCCATCCATGGTCAAACCCATATCCACAACAGGATCTATGACTGTAACTATACACTAAATACAACAGAAGGTTTATAATACACCAAAAGGGGATAAACCTCTATCTACATTATACTATACTATGGAGCGGCACAGCTAGCAGGCAACCACTAATCCTGCTCCTCTCTATACAATACCTGCCCTGCAATCAAAAATATCCAACTGGGGAGTGAGTATATGAATACTCAGTGAGTGGAGTAGAGAGTACTATGCACATGAGACAGAATATAATCATGGCTCGAGATGAAATCTCAAGATCAATAACAAGATGAACATGATCTCAACATAGAGAATATGGAGTAAATCATCAATATCACCACAATCAATATCAACTCATCTGAAGCATATATGGAATAATCAAGTAAACATATATGCTACTCATGAATATGCTCAACAGATCATAATGCTGGAACATACAAATCAGGTGTCAATATGCTGAAATCATCACTAGACAGCTATCGGGAGGTGGGTTTTACGCCCCAGGCGAACCAACAACAACTCCCTACTGCTATATGCATATATCGAATATGACACCACACCAATATGTAAATCATCACTAGACAGCTGTCGGGAGGTGGGTTTTACGCCCCAGGCGAACCAGCAACAACTCCCCACTGTCACATGCATATGCAGGATAAGATACCACACTGATCATGTAAATGCTGGCCAGTATCTAGAACAGAAATCCATCTCACATCTACATACTAAACGGCACCTCGCGGGAATTCTACATCCGCGGAAAGCCATACTGCACCTCGCGGGGTCTTACTATGCCCGGCGGCAAGCAGAATATAAGTCGTAGGACCGGCCGATCCTACGCCTAGGGCCGTGTCCCCCCTAGGAAGGGACTGGGCTCCGCCCACCCAGAAGGCTACTATGTGCACAAAGGCCGATGTTCAACCCCATCGACTATAGGTGTCCTGCAGATACTGCCAAGCCATGCATAAATGCCATAATGCATCCTCCCAATACTCTACTAAAAAGGAGTATATCAAGACTACCACTCACTCGATCATGACCCAATCATAAACTAACATCAGGGTTAGGAGTGAGGGTCAAGGAAGTGCAATACAACTCAATATACCACTAAAAAGGCTCTACAAATCTTTGAAATAGAGGAAATGAAATCATTTCACAATTCGGAATCAATTTGATTACTCATCAACCCCTCGTAATTCCTCTCAATGTTCCCTCAAATGCATGTACAGAATAATCAAGCATGGAAAACAAAACATAGAGGAATCTACCACAATATCAATCAATATGCACAAGTGGAATCAATTCACACTTGGCGGTATTCATGAAAATGAATTAAGGATGCTCATGGTGCAAAGTACATGACTCCCACTCACCTGTCAATCCGGCACAGCCTCGATACACCTCCAAAAATCTACAGTAGGCAGTGGGGAACTTCTTCCTCTTGTTCCCTAGCTTCTTGCCCAACTGTGACATACATTTACAATACATTTAGTCTTGTATCAAGGGCTATAATCTACGTGCCAATTATAATATAGGGGACTTTAATTGATTCAACTCCCCCGTTCCCTAAATCTTTTCTTTTCTTTCGTTTTTTCTTTTTCTATTAATTAACTCACCATTTATGCATATTAGGGACTCCCTTGCATGAGTACAAGGTCCCTTTTAGCTTGATCTGGGCTTAATACCCTATTATGGCATGAAATCCCCTATTTTCCCACTCGGATGAACAGTAACTCGGACCGACAGCCGGTTACTTCATCCTGGGTTTGATCCACTTTCCAAACTCCAAATTTGATGAAATTTTTACCTAACATTCTACACTCATAGGGGATTCCAAAGAGGTAACATGCATTGCTATCGGAGGTCGTTTGACCCCCTAAATAATTCGCCGAAGTTGGGACTTCGACACAGTTTTTCCGTAGTGCCGGAAAAATTTGTCAAAATCCGATTCTTCCTCTTTTAACCGCCTCTACAACCCTTATCCGACCCCTCTAGACTATATCCACCCTTTGTATAGCCTAATGTCATCAAAAGACTAGATAGGAATGGATATTTACCTTTTTCTTTTTGGAAATCGAGGTCCTTGCGTAGAGGGGAAGGAGATCTACATTTTTCCCTTCAGCTGGAAGTGCACCCGAAATTCCTTTCCCTTTCTTTTTCTTCTTCTTCTTCCTCTTCCTATCTTTCTTTCCTTTCCTCTTCTTCTTTTTCTTCCTCTCTGTCGCCTGAGAACCCCTCCCTTTCTTCTCTCTGCTTCGTTCCCGTGAGCCACCAACCACCCCATTTAAATCACATCAAAGCACTATTCACCTTTGTTTAATATTATTAAATTCCCATTTTGCCCCTAACACTTCAACATATCTACAACTATGCCATTATCTTTTGATTCCTTCCAATTTTACCCCTCATATCAATTTTAAATGACTATTCTATCCTTTTTTATATAAAAAAAATATTTTGGGGTTATTACATAAGGTCTAGACTTGGTTGGAATACATAGAGTCTATCTCTGACTTCATGGCTTCCAGCCATTTCTCGGAATCGATATCAGATATCGCCTCGTCGTAGGTATTGGGATCCTGTACATGTTCCCTATCTCTCATGAAGAATATTTCCTCTATATCCTCTACTAGTATACCTAAGTATCTATCAGGAGGATGGAAGACCCTACTTGATCTACGAGGTGGAGGACGTACTATGTGTACTGGCTCTATGTGAATAGGTTCTATAGGATCCATTACTCGTTGTTTTTCAGAGACTTTCTCTTCAAGCTCAATTTTCCTCCCACTGCCTCTATCAAGGATAAACTGTTTTTCCAAAAAGACGGCATGTCGGCTCACAAACACATTGTGATCCTCTGAGACATAAAAATTGTATCCTAATGACTCTTTAGGATATCCTATGAAACGAGCACTTATGGTCCTAGGCTCTAACATGTCCGCCTGCATTCTCTTGACATGGGCCGGACATTCCCAAATCTTGAGATGACCAAGACTCGGTTTCTTACCATGCCATATCTCATACGGTGTGGTAGGAATGGATTTAGAGGGAACTCTATTCAATAAATAAATTGCGGATAATAAGGCATCTTTCCAAAGAAACATAGGTAGATCAGTGAAGCTCATCATGGATCGGACCATATCCAATAGAGTCTGATTCTTCCTTTCTGACACCCCGTTGAGTTGAGATGTACCCGGAGGCATCCATTGTGAGACTATGCCATTCTCCTGGAGATAGTCCCGAAATTCTCCACTAAGGTATTCTCCTCCTCGATTTGATCGAAGAACCTTAAGGGTTTTTCCGATCTGTTTTTCTATTTCATTTCTGAATTCTTTGAACTTTTCAAAAGACTCAGATTTGTATCTCATAAGATAGACATACCCATATCGTGAATAGTCATCGGTAAAGGTAATGAAGTACGAATAACGACCCCTGGCTGACACATCAAATGGGCCACACACATCAGTGTGTACCAGGATAAGTATTTCAGTGGTCCTCTCCCTATGTCCTACAAAAGATAATCTAGCCATTTTTTCTTGAAGACAGGACTCACAAACTGGATATGACTCGGAAGTCAATGGGCCGAGAAGCCCATCTTTCTCCATTTTGTTCATTCTGTCCTCTCCAATATGGCCAAGCCTGAGGTGCCACAAATACTTCTGGTTTATCTCATCTCTGGATCTTTTAGATCCTATGGCATTCACCACTTGCTCAGACACATTCACAGACACATCAATATGCAAGTGATAGAGACTGTCAATCATGAAACCACGTGCAACTAATTTATTTCTGAAATAAATAGAACAGCAATCTTTGTCAAAAATCAAAACATGACCATCCTATGCTAAACACAAAACAGAAATCAAATTCCTGCTAGCAGCAGGGACATAATAACAGTCTCTAAGTAGTAAACTAAATCCAGACGTTAATCGCAGAGGATAGGTGCCCACAGCTACAGCAGCAACTCTTGCTCCGTTGCCAACCCGAAGGGTTACTGCACCTTCCGCCAGCCTCCTACTTTTTTTTAGACCCTGCATAGTAGTGCATAAATGAGCACTAGAACCAGAATCTATAACCCAACTAGAAGTAGAAGAAACCGTAAGGTTAGTTTCAATTACGAGCAAGTCTAGCATACCTTCAGAAGGTGTGTCCCTTTTGTTCTTTAGGCTCTCGAGATATGAAGGGCAGTTCCTTTTGCAGTGGCCGTTGACGTTGCAGTGGAAACATTTTCCTTTGTCATCAGCCTTTTTTTTATGAACTTCCTTCTTAGGCTTTTTGTCTTTCTTGTGCTTCTTTGCAGGCTTCTTATTCTTCCAAGTAGACTTTCTCTTGGAACCAGAAGTCAGCTCAGCATCCAGAACAGAGCCCCTTGAACCTTTCAAGGCCCCTTCAGCAGTTACCAACATGTTCAACAACTCGGTCTTCGTGCATTCAATTTTATTCATATGATAGTTTACTATAAACTGACCAAATGAATCAGGAAGGGATTGTAGGATCAGATCTATCTGCAGTTCCTTATGCATGGACATACCGAGCTTCTCAAGCTCCTCGAGGTCCTTGATCATAGTCAGACAATGATCATGGACAGACTGCCCCTCGCGCATCTTTGCCTTGAAGAGCCTCTTGGACACTTCAAAGCGTGCAGTGCGGCTCTGCTCACCATACAACTCTTGCAGGTGAGCCAGTATTTTCCTAGCAGTCTTTATGTTCTCATGCTGGCATTGAAGTTCGTTAGTCATGGATGCCATGATATAGCACTTGACCCTAATGTCATCATCAGTCCACTTCTGATGCGTCTCACGCTGATCATCAGTAGGACGTGCTGGTAGCCTAGGGATATCATTCTCGAGCACATACCCTATTTTCTCACAATTCAGAATAATTTTCAGGTTCCTAAGCCAGTCTTTATAGTTGGTTTCGGTCAGTCTGTTGGTCTCAAGGATTCGGGTCAAAGGGGTTGAAGCTGACATTGTGATCTGTAGAGAGTAAAGATTCTAGTTAGACTTTGAACTTGAACATAATTTGTTCTAGGGACTTTTAAAACAAATATACTCCCACTATTTTCTCGAATCCCTCATACTCCCTGTTAGAACCTGCCCATGCTGCAGAAAAATTTAAAAAAATTCAGACGCAGCGGAAGAGGCATGTGTGGGATCAACCGTTCATCGCATGAACGTTGTTCAAAAACCGTTCGTAGGTAGATAAGGATTAAAAACTTTTAAAACATTAGGTAGATCAGATCTCCACCTTTGTGCGGGTAGATGATCACCGCAAACTGATGATCGTGATTTAGGATGAAGGTTCGCTTGAAGCCGCACAAGCGTCCGACCTCTACGGGTATCCACACGAAGCAAAGAACCGATCAAAGCTTCCTTGTCTCCCCAGGGTGCTAGCTCCCTTGCAGAGACAACTTTAGATGGCTGATCTCCTCCCTTTTGATCAAACCTTGATTGTGCTTGGGAGGAGGAAGAAGAAAGATGGATCTTTGGAGAAGAACCAAAGCACCTTGCAGCCTATTTCTCCCCTTTGCGTTGGATGAAGGAAGGGAAGAAGATGAGGCCGCCAACACCACCTTTTCTTTGCTCTTTGCTTGCGGCTGATCCAAGGGAGAGGAGAGGGAGGCCATGGCTTGGAGGGGAGAGGGCTTCAATTGAATGCCCTAGGGTGCCGCCAAGTCTCCTTTTAAAGCATGAAGGGCTCCTACAAATTAGGAGCCCTTGATCCCTTTCCAGGAGGGGCGCCGGCCCCTCTCTTCATGCCGCACCAAGAAGCAAAAGGAGGAGGGGCGTGAGCCCCTCCTCTTGTGTTGCCCTAGTCCTCCTCTAAGGAGGATTAGGAGGGCCCTATTTGGTTTAGTCATAATCTCATTAGGCTTTAACCAAATCATGAACCATTTGGGTCTAATCTAGGTAAGTCCTAATCCAATTAGAACTCAAATCAATTTTGACTCAATTGAACTCTTCAATCCTAATCCAATTAGGAGTCTTGTTAATTCATTAGATTAATAATTAATTAGGACTTAAGAAATCCTAATCCAATTAGGATTTATTCATTTTTAGTCCTAATCCAATTAGGACTCTAATTTGAATCCGAAGTCCTAATCCAATTAGGATTTCTAGGAATCCTATTCTAAGTAGGAATTCAAAATAAATTCAAAATCCTAATCTAATTAGGATTGTGGGAATCCTACTTCAAGTAGGAATCCCAGTCCTACTCCAAGTAGGACTTCCAGTCCTAATCCAATTAGGACTCTAGGAATCCCACTCCAAGTAGGATTCGTGTTTTAAGTCCAATTAATCAATTCCCATTTCTTCTTCAATTTATTATCAATCGAATTGATTACTTGTGATTCATAATCATTTTTTAACCATCGGATCGGTCAATACTTCTAGTGTGTGTGACCCCATAGGTTCTATTCTGACTGGTAGTGAGATATATTGTGATCTCTATCATAATGTCATTGAAAACTCCTTTCAATGGGTTGGAACAGTTTGAACTCAACTCATCAGGGTTTATCGATCATCGAGATATCTCCTATGAGTCTCACCATCCACCAGTGACACCTAGCAGCATGTAGTGGCTACCCAGCAGAATGGAATGATGAACCTCTAGGTGCAGTTGTCGTGTGATACAGTCCTACTATCGTGGATCCCTACAGGACGAAGGTCATGGACAACTCGTCAAACCCCATCGTCTGTCATATGTCAAGATTTATTCGACTTAAGCTCGAGAGTGGAAAACTCTTTCTCCACTGTTCAATCTGCCCCGGCCGAGGTCTTACGAACTCAGTCTTATAAATCACATAGGATCTCTCCTTATCTACCAAAGTCGATAGATTCCATATAAGTGCATACCCTACTCCTACAGTGAACCTACTGCAGCCAATCTACACTGCATGGACCCATATGGCTAGAGACCATGTATATGTGCAATCAAACTACAATAACCTCACTGTGTGTAACCGAAGCATCGCAGGTCAAAGGACCAGTCACACTACTGCAACATCAAGCAAGTCACTGACGAGTGGATAGACATCCAAGTAACTTCTTATCTTGGTCACGCTCAGTACCCTTGTTCTTAACAAGCACCTGCACTATTACTTCAGTGTCACCACACCGTGGACTCGAGTCTCGTCCATCCATAAGGAAAGCAATGTGTGCACTGATCGGATCGATCACCGTCCTCATGATGATCCATTGATCAGGAGCATTCAGAATTTAATCACCAATGATGCATGGCTCAAATTTTTAACTCTTAGGAATATGCATCATCTTATTAATTCTTGGACGATTCATAGACACATAAACAATATGAATGAAAAAAATGCCTTTTATTTATTCAATAATAAATAGTCAAGTACAAAATTATGTCCTAGAATTAACAATGTGTCAGCCAGATTGGCTTCTAGGGCATACATCTAACAATCTCCCACTTGCACTAAAGCCAATCAGCCATAAATCTAAGCCCCATCTTCTCAAGATGCGATTCAGTTTTCTGCTGGCTTATCTGCTTAGTGAATGGGTCCACCATATTTTCTGTGGAGTCTACTCTTTGATCCTCTACTTATTTCTTTTCGAGGTAGTCGCTTATTAGGTTAAACCGCCGCTCTATGTGCGTCGGTTTCTGGTGAAACCTTTGGCTCCTCAGCTAGTGCTATGGTGCCTTTGTTATCGCAGGAGAGTGTTAAGGCATCTGATAACATTACACCAACTCTGCAATGAACTTTTAACCAGAAGGTTTCCACTGCACCCTTAGATACGGCTTAACCTTCAGCTTCTAAGGTAGAATCTATAATGATCGGTTGTTTGGAACTCTTCCAATTTACTGAACCACCATTGCACATATTCTGATGTAGATTTTCTATCATCAATATGTGTGCATCCTTCTACCTTCAACTGTTATCTTCTCCCAAAGACCAAGAACATGTCCTTAGTTCTTCTCAAGTACTTAAGACTGTTCTTCACAGCTATCCTGCGCTTCTTACCTAGATTTGACTGATATATGCTTGTGACACTCACAGCATGTACTATATCAAGTCACGTACATTGCATGGTATACATGAGGCTCCCTATAGCCGAAGCATAAGGAGATCTTGCTCATCTGCTGAATCTCTTCAGATGTGTTGGGGCACATCTTGTTGGAGAGATTTATCCCATGCCTAAGGGGTAATGATCCCCTTTTTAGAGGTTTCCATGCCGAACCTCTTCAGCACTCGCTCTATATTCATATTCTGTGACAGGACAAGCATCCTCTTAGATCTATCTCTATAGACCTTAATTCAAAATATAGGATGTTTTTCCAAAGTCTTTCATGGAGAATTTCTTACACAACCAAACCTTGATCTAAGTTAGTATGAGAATATCATTCCCAATTTGAAATATATCATCCATGTACAATACGAAGAATGCAATAACCCTCCCACTAACCTTCTTATAAACACATGGTTCCTCCTCGTTCTTGATAAAATCAAACGATTTGATTACATTGCTGAAACGAGTGTTCCAACTCCGAGATACTTGCTATTGTCCATAGATGGACCTTTGCAGCTTACATACTTTGTGATCACCATCACAATATCATGATATGCTGCAACAACAAGCAATATTCGAATGTACTTTAGCAATGCTACAGGGTGAAAAGTATCCTTATAATCAGTACTTTCGCACTGACTATAACCTTTCGCCACTAGCCTTGCCTTATAGGTCTCTACCTAGCCATCCGAATTTAATTTTCTCTTATAGATCCATTTATACCCAATAGGTACTATACCTTTTGGTGGATCTACTAAGGTCCAGACTTGGTTGGAATCCATGGAGTTCATCTTTGACTTCATCGCTTTCAGCCATCTCTCGGAATCGATGTCTAACATCGCCTCGTTGTAGGTATTGGGATCCTTACCTTGATCCCTATCTCCCATGAGGAACACTTCCTCTACATCCTCCGTAAGCATACCTAAGTACCTTTCAGGCGGACGGGAGATTCTACTAGATTTACGAGGTGGAGGAGGTACTACGTGTACTGGCTTAATATAAATAGGTTCTATAGGCACAATGGCTCGTTGCTGTTTAGAGACTTTCTCTTCAAGCTCAATTTTCCTCCCACTGTCTCTGTCAAGGATAAACTATTTCCATGAAGATAGCATCTAGGCTCACAAACACTTTGTGATCCTTTGGGACGAAAAGTTGTATCCTAATGACTCTTTAGGATATCCTATAAAACGAGCATTAATTGTCCTATCCTCTAGCTTGTCTGCCTGTAGTCGCTTGACGTGGGCCGGACATCTCCAAATCTTGAGATGACCAAGACTTGGTTTCTTACTATGTCATATCTCATATGGTGTGGTATAAACGGACTTTAGAGGAAACTCTATTCAATAAGTAAATAGTTGAAAATAGGGCATCTATCTAAAGAAACAAGGGTAAATCAGTGAAGCTCATCATGGACCGGACCATATCCAATAGAGTCCGATTCCTCCTCTCTGACTCTCCGTTGAGTTGAGGTGTACCCGGAGGAGTCCATTGTGAGACTATGCCATTTTTCTTGAGATAGTTCCGAAATTTTTCACTAAGGTATTCTCCTCCTCGATCTGATTGAAGAGCCTTAAGGGATTTTCCAATTTGTTTTTCTACTTCATTTCTGAACTCTTTGAACCTTTCAAAAGTTTCAAATTTGTGTATCATACACATATCCATACCGTGAGTAATCATCGGTAAATGAAGTAAAAAATTACAATCCCTAGCCTGCACATCGAATGGGCCACACACATCAGTGTGTACTAGGATAAGTATTTCAGTGGATCTCTCTGTGTCCTACAAAAGATAATTTGGCCATCTTTCCTTGAAGGCAGAATTTACAAATCGAATATGACTCGAAAGTCAATGAGCCAAAAAGCTCATGTTTCTCCAATTTGTTTATTCTGTCTTCTCCTATATGGCCAAGCCTGAGGTGCCATAAATACTTTAGATTTATCTCATTTCTGGATCTATTAGATCCTATGGTATTCACTGTTTGCTCAGATGCATTCACAGATACATCCATATGTATGTGATAGAGACTGTCAATCATAAAACCACGTTGAACCAATTTATTTCTCAAATAAATGGAACAGTAGTCTTATAAAAATCTTTCTGTGCAAAACAAGATACAGAAATCAAATTTCTGCTAGCAACAGGTAACAATCCCTAAGTATCCTGAGCATATCTGACATACCTTCTTAAGGTCTGTCACCCTTCATGTTCTTTATGCTTCCCATGTATGTAGGACAGTTCCTCTTCCAATGGCCGTCCATGATGCAATGGAAACACTTTTCCTTGCAATTGTCCTTTTTCTTGAAACTTCCTTACTTGGCGTTTTCCCAGTCTTCTGGTTCTTCGCAGGCTTCTTCTTCTTCCAAATAGACTCTCTCTTGGAAGTAGAAACCAACTCGACAGCGAGAACGATGCCCCTTGAACTTTTCAAGGTCCCTAAGGTAGTTACCAATTTATTTAACAATTCTATTTTGGTGCATACAATCTTGTTCATATGGTAATTTACTATAAACTGTTCATATGAAGCTAGAAGGGATTGTGGGATCAAATCCGTTTGCAATTCCTTGTGCATGGTCATGCCGAGCTTCTCAAGCTTCTCTAAGCCCTTTATCATGGTCAAATCATGATCATGGACAGACTGCCCATCGCGCATCTTGGCCTTGAAGAGCCTCTTGGACATTCAAACCAAGCTGCGTGACTCTGATCACCATACAACTCTTGCAGGTGATTTAATGTGTCCTTGGCAATCTTCATGTTCTCATGCTGGCATTATAATTCATTGGACATGGATGCCATTATGTAGCACCTAACTTTATTTTCATCTTTCGTTCACTTAGCATGCGTCTTACGCTGATCAGTAATCGGACAGATTGGTAATACGGGGATTCCATGGTCTAGCACATACCCTAATTTCTCACAATTCAAAACTATTTTGAAATTTGATGAGCCAGTCTTTATAATTGGGTTTGGTCAAACGTTTGTTCTATAGGATATGAGTTAAAAGTCTAGAAGCTGACATTATAATCCTCAGAGAGTAAAGATTCTAGTTAGAATTTTGTACTTGATCTTAATTTGTTCTAGGGTCTTTTAGAACAAATGTGCCTCCCACTATTTTCACGAATTCCTCACACTCCCCTGGTAGGAAAACGGAAATCCTACACGACTAGGATTTCTAGTGGGTACTGCGGTCCCACCGATTTACATGCCACCTCACCTAACAGTTATTGGTGACACATAAACAGATGAGTGTACAACTCTTGTATAATGCTTCTTAAGCATGTTGCAGTGCTACTTGGTCTCTAAGTCATGAAGACCTCACCTAACAGTTATTGGTCCCATTCCTTAGTTAAGTCAGACCCACCGTATAACCGTAGAAATAAAGTCGTCATTGGATCCTCACCTAACAGTTATTGGTGCCCAACCCCATCTTTACCCTACAACATCTCATGTCTATAGAGAGGTCCAGCCCTCCGATGCAACTTGCCCACTGTGTCCAGCCGAGACAAATCAATATCAGAAAGACCTTAGCAACTCTACAACGGTGGAAGACCTATGGACTTAATATTGGTTAATCAGGTCTTAGTGTTTGCAACCTTGAGCTCTTCATAAGAGGTAATCGATCAATTGGCCAGGTAAGCAGGTGGGAGGCTCTCCTTACTCAGAGAGTAAGGTCCTAATTAAGTAACCACCTTTCATGCTTTTCTAGACACCAATTAGATCAATTAATCTAATATGACTTGCTCATGTTGGTTCACTCTCGACTTGATTGAGGAGGTTTTAATTTAGGTCTCAATTGGATTTGCTACATCACATGTAAACCTATCTATCCCGTTCTCATTCACATCACATGCAAACGGCATATCGCAGGCAGTTATAATCGCAGCAATAAATAAAGCTAAACTTTAAATAGGTGATGATCATGGATTTTAATTAGGTCATATTACAAGCACATGCACGTCAATCGATCAACTGGTCTTCAACCCTTGAATTGGTTCCAAGCCTCCTTGATTCGATCCTTGATCAACTCTTGATCCAATCGCCATCAACCGCTCAGATCGCCGTTCATCTCATGCACTATCTTCGACTTGATCATTGACGCACATCACATCACAGAAATACAACCAGATATAAAATAAAAATAATAATAAATTACATCCTCTTTTAGGAGGCACGCATGCCTCTCAAAACATCAAATAAGATGCATGCAAGCATCTGAAAAATTACATGACATTGCAGATCACATCGCAGGTCTTTACAATTGATACCAAAAGGGTTTGAATCCTATGATCATCACCACATGCAGCAATTATACTTTTTGGATCTGAAACTTAATTGATTATGTTATGACATAGGTTGCTGATCATGCTAATCATGATTCTAAACTTTGTAATCTCATTAACAATGCAATTAGAATCATCATTTTATCACATAAAAATCAGCATGCAAAAATCAGCACCC
The DNA here is from genome assembly GCF_009389715.1 of Phoenix dactylifera. Classification (NCBI taxonomy): domain Eukaryota; kingdom Viridiplantae; phylum Streptophyta; class Magnoliopsida; order Arecales; family Arecaceae; genus Phoenix; species Phoenix dactylifera. Next base: position 409,297 of record NW_024067855.1, read on the forward strand.
CTGAAAAATCTGCATGCAGAAAATTTTCAGCATGCATAACCTTTTAAATTTCAGATCAAAGATGCCTTTAAATAATTAATCCTTACCTTAATCTACGAAGCCCTAGGCTCTGATACCACTGTTAGAACCCGCCCATGCCGCAGAAAAATTTAAAAAAATTCAGACGCAGCGGAAGAGGCATGTGCGGGATCAACCGTTCATCGCATGAACGTTGTTCAAAAACCGTTCGTAGTTAGATAAAGATTAAAAACTTTTAAAACATTAGGTAGATCAGATCTTCACCTTTGTGCGGGTAGATGATCACCGCAAACTGATGATCGTGATTTAGGATGAAGATTCGCTTGAAGCCGCACAAGCGTCCGGCCTCTACGGGTATCCACACGAAGCAAAGAACCGATCAAAGCTTCCTTGTCTCCCCGGGGTGCTAGCTCCCTTGCAGAGACAACTTTAGATGGCTGATCTCCTCCCTTTTGATCAAACCTTGATTGTGCTTGGGAGGAGGAAGAAGAAAGATGGATCTTTGGAGAAGAACCAAAGCACCTTGCAGCCTATTTCTCCCCTTTGCGTTGGATGAAGGAAGGGAAGAAGATGAGGCTGCCAACACCACCTTTTCTTTGCTCCTTGCTTGCGGCTGATCCAAGGGAGAGGAGAGGGAGGCCACGGCTTGGAGGGGAGAGGGCTTCAATTGAATGCCCTAGGGTGCCGCCAAGTCTCCTTTTAAAGCATGAAGGGCTCCTACAAATTAGGAGCCCTTGATCCCTTTCCAAGAGGGGCGCTGGCCCCTCTCTTCATGCCGCACCAAGAAGCAAAAGGAGGAGGGGCGTGAGCCCCTCCTCTTGTGTTGCCCTAGTCCTCCTTTAAGGAGGATTAGGAGGGCCCTATTTGGTTTAGTCATAATCTCATTAGGCTTTAACCAAATCATGAACCATTTGGGTCTAATCTAGGTAAGTCCTAATCCAATTAGAACTCAAATCAATTTTGACTCAATTGAACTCTTCAATCCTAATCCAATTAGGAGTCTTGTTAATTCATTAGATTAATAATTAATTAGGACTTAAGAAATCCTAATCCAATTAGGATTTATTCATTTTTAGTCCTAATCCAATTAGGACTCTAATTTGAATCCGAAGTCCTAATCCAATTAGGATTTCTAGGAATCCTATTCTAAGTAGGAATCCAAAATAAATTCAAAATCCTAATCTAATTAGGATTGTGGGAATCCTACTTCAAGTAGGAATCCCAGTCCTACTCCAAGTAGGACTCCCAGTCCTAATCCAATTAGGACTCTAGGAATCCCACTCCAAGTAGGATTCGTGTTTTAAGTCCAATTAATCAATTCCCATTTCTTCTTCAACTTATTATCAATCGAATTGATTACTTGTGATTCATAATCATTTTTTAACCATCGGATCGGTCAATACTTCTAGTGTGTGTGACCCCATAGGTTCTATTCTGACTGGTAGTGAGATATATTATGATCTCTATCACAATGTCATTGAAAACTCCTTTCAATGGGTTGGAACAGTTCGAACTCAACTCATCAGGGTTTATCGATCATCGAGATATCTCCTATGAGTCCCACCATCCACCAGTGATACCTAGCAGCATGTAGTGGCTACCCAGCAGAATAGAATGATCAACCTCTAGGTGCAGTTGTCGTGTGATACAGTCCTACTATCGTGGATCCCTACAGGACGGAGGTCATGGACAACTCGTCAAACCCCATCGTCTGTCATATGTCAAGATTTATTCGACTTAAGCTCGAGAGTGGAAAACTCTTTCTCCACTGTTCAATCTGCCCCGGCCGAGGTCTTACGAACTCAGTCTTATAAATCACATAGGATCTCTCCTTATCTACCAAGGTCGATAGATTCCATATAAGTGCATACCCTACTCCTACAGTGAACCTACTGTAGCCAATCTACACTGCATGGATCCATATGGCTAGAGACCATGTATATGTGCAATCAAACTACAATAACCTCACTGTGAGTAGCCGAAGCATCGCAGGTCAAAGGACCAGTCACACTACTGCAACATCAAGCAAGTCACTGACGAGTGGATAGACATCCAAGTGACTTCTTATCTTGGTCACGCTCAGTACCCTTGTTCTTAACAAGCACCTGCACTATTACTTCAGTGTCACCACACCGTGGACTCGAGTCTCGTCCATCCATAAGGAAAGCAATGTGTGCACTGATCGAATCGATCACCATCCTCATGATGATCCATTGATCAGGAGCATTCAGAATTTAATCACCAATGATGCATGGCTCAAATTTTTAACTCTTAAGAATATGCATCATCTTATTAATTCTTGGACAATTCATAGACACATAAACAATATGAATGAAAAAGATGCCTTTTATTTATTCAATAATAAATAGTCAAGTACAAAATTATGTCCTAGAATTAACAATGTGTCAGCCAGATTGGCTTCTAGGGCATACATCTAACACTCCCCTGATGGAGAAACGAAAACCCTACGCGACTAGGATTTCTAGTGGGTACTGCGGTCTCACCGATTTACATGCCACCTCACCTAACATTTATTGGTGACATATAAATGGATGAGTGTACAACTCTTGTGCAATGCTTCTCAAGCAAATTGCAGTGGTACTTGGTCTCTAAGTGATGAAGACCTCACCTAACAGTTATTGGTTCCATTACTTAGTTAAGTCAGACCCACCGTATAACCCCAGAAATAAAGTCGTCATTGGGTCCTCACCTAACAGTTATTGGTGCCCAAATCCACCTTTACCCCGCAACATCTCATGTCTAATAGAGAGGTCCAGTCCTCCGATGCAACTTGCCCACTGTGTCCAGCCGAGACAAATCAACACCGAAAAGACCTTAGCAGCTCTACTACGGTGGAAAACCTATGGACTTAATATTGCATAATCAAGTCTTAGTGTTTGCAACTTGAGTTCTTCATAAGAGGTAATCGAACAATTGGCCAGGTAAGCAGGTGGGAGGCTCTCCTTACTCAGAGAGTAAGGTCCTAATTAAGTAACCACCTTATAGGCTTGCCTAGACACCAATTAGATCAATTAATCTAATATGACTAACTCATGTTGGTTCACCCTCGACTGATTAGGAAGGTTTCGATTTAGGTCTCACTCGATCGCGTATTCACATCTCATGCAAATATAAGTCTACCCGCATAGACATAAGCATTAAACATCCAGGCATTTATCAAAATAAAATTAAATGGTGATGATCATGGATCCAGGATGGGGTCATTTTACAAGCACATGCACGTCAATTGGTTTGATCGTCTTCAACTCTTGACTCGATCTTGATCCCTTAGGTCCAATTGTGATCAACTCCTTGATCCATCTTCAATCAACCCTTGATCTCGATCCGCGCATGTTGAGCTTGTTGATGTACATATCGATCAACCATCGACGTGCAACACACATCACAAATTACATCCCAGATTGCTTTAAAAATTAAAATTAAAATAAAAGAATAAATTACAACCCTTTTCATGAGACACGCAGGTCTCTAATACATGAATTTAAGATGCACGCAGGCATCTAAAAATTAAAATTACATGCATCACAGAATATTGCAGAACATTTCAGCACATTCAAAGGGTCCATCCATGATCATCACCATACGCATCACATGCATAAAAATTATTTTCAGATCTGATATTTAACTGATTATTTCATCTCATGACTTGCTGATTATGCAAGATATGATTCTAAACATTTGTAATCACATTATCAAAGCATTAGAATCATTAATCCAAGCATCCAATAATTAGTATGCAGAAAAATTAGCAAGCTGAAAATTCTGCATACATAAATTTCAGCAAGCATAATTCCTTAAATTTCAGATCTAAAATGCCTTGAAAAATTTAATTCTAATCTTAATCTACATAACCATGGCTCTGATACCACTGTTAGTATCCCACATATGCCATGAAAATTCGAAATAATTTTCAGATTGCAGCGGAAAAACATATGCGGGATCCGTTCATCGCATGAACGTATTTTAAAACCTTTCGTTTGTAGATAAATTAGAATTAAATTATTTTAAACCATTTTAAAATCATTAAGAAGATCATATCTTCATCTTGTGCGGGTAGATGGTCTCCGCAAATCTGATTCACGAGGTATTTGGTGAAGGTTAGATAGAAGCCGCATACGCGTCCGGCCTCTACGGGTATCCACACAAGGTATTGAGTCGATTGAAGCCTTTGGATCTCCCCGGGGTGCTAGCTCCCTTGCAGAGATGGCTTTTGATGGCTGAAGTCCTCTCCCTTGAATCAACTTTTGATTGCCTTGAGAGGAGGTAGAAGAAAGAGGGATCTAGGAAGAAGAAAACAAGGCTCTTCGTAGCCTTTTCTTTTTCTCCGCGTAGGAACCAAGGAAAGAGATGAATGAGGGCCACGCCACAATCTTTTTCTTCCCTTCTCTCTTGCGGATGAAAGGAGGAATAGGAGGGGAGTCTTGCTGCCGTGAATGACAAAGAAAAACCATGAATGCTGGCCGAAATCCCATGCCCTTTTTAATGTGCTAAGGGATAAAGATGAGTTCCTATTTTTTAGGAACTCATTCTTATCCCTTATGTGGCAAGCAAGGAGGGGCGTAGCCCCCTTCCTTTTCTTCTCAAGTCCAATTAAATCCACCATTTAATCAAATTAAAGGGTGATTTAATTTGGGTTCATTTCATGAATCCAATCCTATTCAAAATAGAATTTTTATGAACCCATTTCAATTTCCTCCTTATCCTAATCTAATTAGGATTTAATTGAACCATGACTCTATTGAACTCTTCAATCCTAATCCAATTAGGAGTCATAAAATTAATTAGATTAAATTTAAAATTAATCAGGACTTAAGAAAATCTTAATCTAATCAGAACTTGTTCAAATTTCAGCCCTAAGACAATTAGGACTTAAGAAATCCTATTCCAAATAGGATTCTAATTTAATTTGAAATCCTAATCCAATTAGGACTTCATGAATCCCACTCCAAGTAGGACTCATGATCAAGTCTAATTAATTAAATCTAATTAATTAAATTAAATTGCAATCCAATTGCAATTTATTCCTTCTTCTAACCACTAACTCTTAGCGGGTTATCCATTTATCAATCTAATTGATTATTTGTGATTCCTAATCACATTCAACCATCGGATTGGTCAATACCTCTAATGTGTGTGACCCCATAGGTTCTATTCTGACTGGTAGTGAGATATATTGCGATCTCTATCACAATATCATTGAAAACTCCTTTCAATGGGTTGAAACAATTTCAACTCAACTCATCAGGGTTTATCGACCATCAAGATGATCCCTGTGAGTCTCACCATCCACCAGTGACACCTAGCAGTATGTAGTGGCTACCCAGCAGAATAGAATGATGAACCTCTAGGTGCAGTTATCGTGTGATACAGTCCTTCTATCGTGGATTCCTACAGACCGGAGGTCATGGATAACTCGTCAAACCCCGTCGTCTGTCATATGTCTAGATTTATTCGACTTGAGTTTGAGAGTAGAAAACTCTTTTTCACTGTATATTCTGCCCTGGCCAAGGTCTTAGAACTCAGTCTAATAAATCACATAGGATCACTCCTCATCTATCAAGGTCGATAGATTCCTTGTAGGTGCGTACCCTACTCCTACAGTGAACTTACTGCAGCCAATCTACACTACAAGGACCCATATGGCTAGAGACCATGTGTATGTGCAATCAAACTACAATAACCTCACTGTGAGTAGCCGAAGCACCGCAGGTCAAAGGACCAGTCACACTACTGCAACATCAAGCAAGTCACTGACGAGTGGATAGACATCCAAGTGACTTCTTGTCTTGGTCACGCTCAGTACCCTTGTTCTCTAACAAGCACCTGCACTATCACTTCAGTGTCCCTACACTGTGGACTCGAGTCTCGTCCATCCATAAGGAAAGCGATCTGTGCACTGATCAGATCGATCACCGTCCTCGTGATGATCCATTGATCAGGAGCATTTAAAAATTAATCACCAATGATACATGGCTCAAATTCTCAACTCTTGAGAATATGTATCATCATCTTATTAATTCCTTGGACGATTCATAGACACATAAACAATATGAATGAAAAGATGTCCATTTATTATTCAATAATAATAAAGTCAAGTACAAATTTATGTCCCAGAATTAATAATGTGTCAGCCAGATTGGCTTCTAGGGCATACATCTAACAGCTTGTTAATATTTTCTTTAACAACCAAACACTTTATATTAATGTGCTTATTTTGGCTTCCATTTTTGTTATTTTTAGAGAAGAAAACTGTAGCCGAATTATCACAGAAAATCTTCAATGGCCTAGTAACAGAATCGACAACCTTTAGGCTAGATATAAAATTCTTCAACCATTATGCCTATGCTGTAGCTTCATAGCATGCGATAAATTCTGCCTCCATAGTGGATGATGCAACAATAGTTTGTTTTATACTTTTCCAAGATACGACACTTCCAATAAGAAGGAAGATGTATCCTGAAGTAGACTTTCTTGTATCTGTGTTTCCAACAAAATTCGAATCTGAATATGCAACCACTTCCAAACGGTCAGAATGTCTGTATATAAGCTTGAAGTCTTTATTTCCTTGCAAGTACCTCATAACCGTTTTGACAGCTTTCCAGTGCTCTATATCTGGGTTACTTTGGTATCTGCCAAACATTTCTACTGGATATCCAATATCAGGCCTAGTGCATACCTGTGCATACATAAGGCTCCCTACTACAGAAGCATAAGGGATGTCTTTCATCTATTCTCGTTCCAATATGTTCCAGGGACATTGGTTCAAACTAAATTTGTCTCCTTTGATGATAGGTACAGAAATAGGTGACCAATCCTTCATCCTAAATCTTTCCAAAACCTTTTTAATGTAAGTATTTTGAAATAGTCCTAAATTTCTTTTGACTTTATCGTTGTGAATCTCTATACCAATGATATAAGAGGCTTCACCCATATCCTTCATTTCCAAGTTCTGGGTAAGAAATTGTTTAGTCTCACACAGTAAACCCAAGTCAATACTTGCAAGTAAAATATCATCTACATATAGAACTAAGAAAATATATTTGCTCCCACTAATCTTAAAGTATATACATTGATCAATGATATTCTCTAAAAAACCATATGAAAACACAACGTTGTGAAACTTTATGTACCCTTGACGGGAAGCCTATTTTAATCCATATATTTTTCTTTAACTTGTAAACTAAGTGACTGCCTTTCTCACTATGAAAACCATTAGGTTGACACATGCATACATCTTCTTTAAGATCTCCATTTAAAAATGTTGTTTTTTATGTCCATTTGATGTAGCTCTGTTGCCCAAGAAGACAACCCAAGAGGGGGGGGGGAGGGGGGGTGAATTGGGTTTGGATTAAATCTCGACCAATTAAAAACTATGATTAGTAATTAACTAAATCTATTACAAGCAAACTAGTTAAGTTACTAGATGAAGTGAATGAAGAGAGATAGAGAGAGAGAGAGGACAACAGCCAATATAAACACAAACCAATTTATAGTGGTTCGGAGCTAACCCTTGCTCCTACGTCCACTCCCCAAGCTTCACTTGGAAGTTCACTATAATCTCTTGGATTACAGCAGGTTGTTTTACAAATTCACAACCCAACTTGTTATTTTCGCGAGATCACAACGAACTTGGTCGGTTTTCACAGGCTCACCGACTAGAACCACCCGATTATTTTTCTGGGATCACAATCGAACCCTTACACCGTTGGTTTTAACCTTGGCTCACCAACAAACCTTACAACCCTTGATTCAATCCCCTAATTAAATCAAGTAAGAAAATAGTTTGGAAAAAGTTACAAGGAAAGCTTCTTAATAAGTAAATATTAACCAATATGAATAGAGTAGAGTTAGAAGCCCTCAAACAGATTTTGGAAGAGGAAGAAGGGGCTTCTCGAACTCTGAGTCTCCTCTTTGAGTGCACTGAAGATCTGATGTCAGAGGAAGAGCCTTGAATGCGAAGGGAAGACTTCTAGGAATGTATTGAATGCGTTTCTTCCTTCTTTTGCTTGTCTTTTCTCTCAATAGACTCTTGGTAGATGGAAAACACTTAATGCACAAATGGAGTAACTCTCTTGGTGTCTACTACTGTTCACTCTGGCTATTTAAGCAGTCCCTTTTGGAAACTAGCCATTAGACACTAATTTGTGGCCGTTTGGCACAGTCTGCAACTCCTGACAATGTATCCGTTGGGGTCGGAGTCGACTCGCTCGATCTGGAGTCGACTCGGCTGTTGCTGGAGTCGACTCTTGCTTTACTAGAGACGACTCGCCCACTGTTCAGGATTTGAATTAAAGTGTTGTCCCGTTCTGGAGTCGACTCGGCCAAACCTGGAGTTGACTCGCCAGTATCCGGAGATGACTCGACCCTCTGGAGATGACTCGTTCTCAGGGTTCCAGAGATCTAATTTTCTGCATTTCTTTCTCGAGTCGACTCGGATCATCTTGGAGTCGACTCGGCTCTCAGAGCCCGAAAACTGATCCTCTATCTTTGGAGTTGAACTGCCTTGGAGTCGACTCGGATCATCTTGGAGTCGACTCGGCTGACTTGGGGTCGACTCTCGTATTCTCGGAGTCGGCTCGTTCACAGAGTCACTTTGTTTGATTTTCTGCCTTTCAGTCTGCTTTCCTCTGAGAGTCGACTCTTGCTTGTTTAGGAGTCGACTCGCCAAACGTTGGAGTCGACTCGAATTCTTCTAGAGTCGACTCGGTAACAGGGTCTAGAATACACTTCTCTATCCTTCTGTCTGTTACTCCTTGGAGCCGACTCGAAACCATCGGGAGTCGACTCGGTAAGCATCGGAGTCGACTCGGTGACAGGGTCTGAAATTCATCTTTCTGTCCTTCTGTCTGTTCTCAGTCGGAGTCGACTCGTAGTGTACCGGAGTCGACTCGAGCTCGTGCCAGAACCTCTGAAACACTTAGAGTCGACTCGTATTCTTCCGGAGTCGACTCGAGCTTCAGACTTTGGCTTAAATTAGTTCAATACTTAGCCAAATGACTTTGAAAAAGGCTCGATGCTATTAAAGATAAATTCACATATATTTGCCTGAAATACTAGATGAATTCATTAGTACAACTTGAAATATACTCAAATGCTTTGAGCTCATCAAAATTAAATAGGGGTATAACCAATCACTCCACAATCTATGATTAAGAAATTGAGTTCTAGAAATTGACTTTATTTTAATATTTAAAAATTTATTGAGCTTCATGTATACATTGCTGAAAAACTATGATTAAGAAATTGAGTTCTATAAATATATATATTTCAACAATCATCTATATGTTTTTCTCTCCTACATTATTAAACACTTCTACCAATAGAGTGGATGATCTTAAAGCTAGAAATATTTCAGCTCACTCAAATGATTCTCAAAGAAAGAAAATGTAAATGCGGTTGAAAGAAACTAAGCTTCAAATGAATCATTTTCTGATTAATATTTCTATACATTTTCTCTAAGATTAAGAGAAAGCATAACTTGTTCGTAAAAGATTAGAAAGAGTAATTACTACAAATCTTGGAATAATACTAGATTACTCTACATTCTTGATATTACAGAATTTCAGTGTTATTCACATTTATCACTAAAATCTGAAATTCAGCAATTAAAATGATTAAAGAAGAATGCATCTTTTGAGGGGGAGCTTTAGATATTCAATATCCTATCCCAAAGACACTTTATTTTGATGCATACTTTGAATTTTATGGATTGATTTTGATGGACCTCCTTATATTGCAAGACATGCTTTAATTACCTTGAGATGAGTTCTATAAAGGTTGTCTTATCTCAAACCTTAAGTCTTATGAAAATAAGCTGAAACTTATAGAAAATATATTTTTGAGATTGACAATTTTATTGAACATTATCTTCAAATTCTAAACTCTTAAATGGAATAATCAATTGAGGGGGAGGAAGAAAATTTCAGAAGGAGAGGTCTTATGGAACTTAATTGCATAAATCTTTAACTAAAGGAGAGAAAGAATACTAAATGAAAAGTGATCCCAATACTCTCCAATATGTATCATTTGAAACTTAAAAATCTGAAAAATCTTAATGAAAAAGGGGAAGAATAACGTGTAAAATTTTCTTGAGTATCTTTTGAAAAATCTATTTTGATATTCACTAATTAGTCCTAATTGACTTGCTCTTTAGAACTTCTATCTTGTGCCAATTCATTATTTTATGTATCAAATTGTGCTTATTTTCTAAAGGAATAAAAGAAAGTCTTTAAAAGAGCTCAAAGATGTATCAAAAATTGCATAAACTCATATTTTGGTATTTGTGCCCCAATGCTCTTATTATCATAAAAGAACTTTGAAGTCATTAAGAATTAATGATCCAACATGATGAAAATTAATTAAATTGCTCTCATGTTGATAAAATACTTAATAGATTGGGCAAAAGGTCTTAAATGGACAAGCTTTCATAGTTAGTGAAGAGAGGTTAGATTTCCACTCATGATTTTCCTTGAATATCATTAGTGGTACTTCTTGAATTAACTAAAGAAAGATTCCACCTACACTTGATTAGAAAACTATCTGTGGTATCAACTTAGAAAAACTTCTTGAAAACTATCTTAATTGGCTCTGATCTGTGCTCACTAATCTGATTCCAATATTATTGCCTTAAGTTATATGATTCATATCCCTGCAATAATTTAACATTCCAATCAGAGTACAATAAGGAAAAGAAATATTTGAGTGTTCCTATCTTTGTGCTTAATGTTTCCCTATCTTTTTGATGTTGTCAAAAAGGGGGAGAAATATCTAAGTATATGCAAATATCTATATGCTCATAATGCTTTATTACTTTGAATTGAATACAAATCAGCTTAAAGTTTAAATATGTTGATTGTGTTAAGCTGATTAAATCTAAAGCATTATCATGAAGTATGCTTTTTAAATATATATGTTTTCTACTTCATGCAACTTTGCTATGTATTACTTCTAGAAAACAATATCTTTTATATTGTATATACTCCAAGTTTTGTCATCATCAAAAAGGGGGAGATTGATGACCCATAGATTGATTTTGATGATCACAAAATCTTGAAGTATAGATACTAATGTTTATGTTGCAAGGAGAAAGATATTTATTTTGCAAGGAACATAGCAAGTTGGGAGAACACAAGAAGGCCTCCAAAGCTCTCAAGTTGGAAGAAAGCTACAATTTATTGGCCCAAGTTTAAAGTTCAAAGGATTCAAATTGGAGGAGTAAAATCAAAGGAAAAATTCAAAAGAATAGGTCTTCGAGTCGACTCCTGAGGAATTCGAGTCGACTCCAATGTTTACCGAGTCGACTCCGGAGAAGTATGAGTCGACTCCTAGGAGTCACAGGCAGAAAAGTCAGAGAGCAGTTTTCGGGTCTGAGATTCGAGTCGACTCCAGTGGAACGCGAGTCGACTCCGATGGTTGGTAGGTCGACTCCAAAGAAAGCAAGAGTCGACTCTCAGCGGAACACAAGGAAAAAGTCAGAGAGCATTTTTGGGATTCTGAGATTCGAGTCGACTCCCGCATTGCACGAGTCGACTCCGAGACTCCGCGACCATCAACAGACAGAAAACCAAGTTACTGCCTCTGAGATTCGAGTCGACTCCCAGACAGCTCGAGTCGACTCCAAGACAGCGCTACACCAAGATGGCAGAAGGTTGTGTTTCGCAAACTGAGAGCCGAGTCGACTCCAAGGAAGTTCGAGTCGACTCCAAGACTGGACGAGCCAAAAGACAGAGGATCGGGAGTTCGGGCTCTGAGATTCGAGTCGACTCCCAGGACAGTTGAGTCGACTCAAGAGGACAAAATTCAAAATTGGATCCACGGACTTCAGTGGAAGAGCCGACTCCAGAATTGCCAAGTCAGCTCCAGAAGTTGGCGAGTCGACTCCGGGTTAAGTCGAGTCGACCCCCAGTCGAGGGATGCACTTTAATTCAAATTTAGAACAGTGGCCGAGTCGTCTCCAGTAAAGCACGAGCCGACTCCTGCAACAGGCGAGTCGACTCCTGATCGCGCGAGTCGACTCCGATCCCAACGGTCATATTGTCAGGAGGTGCAGACTGGTTCCAACGGCTCTATTTTTGTCTCTAACGGCTATATTCTTGTCTCCACGCCATCTAAAGCTATAAAAACAAGAGGAGAGCTAGGGGAGACAGTATGGAAGTGGGAGAAAACATTTAGGAAAGAGATTCCAAGGGAAATCTCCCATAAGCCACAAAAGGGCCATCAAAAGTGAAATAGAGAGAAGAAGAGCATCCAAGTGTATCCCGAAGCTTCTTCTCCATCTGTGCGCTGCCTCGGTGATCCTCTACTTCAAGCAAAATCAGAAGAGGGTCAAGTAAAGAAGAAGCCGAGCTCCTTCATCTTCAAAACGCGATTAAGGGCTTCTCTTTACTCTATTTGTCTATATTGTTATATCTGCTTGTTTAAGAAGCTTTGATTTGTTTTATTCCTTGTTTTAATATCTTGTAACTTGATTCAATCAAGGGATTGAACCAAGGGGTTTAGGTTTGTTGGTGAGCCAAAGGGAAAACCAACGGGGTTTAGGTTTGTTGGTGAGCCTAGGGTAAAACCAACGTGTGAGGGTTTGATTGTGATCCCGGGAAAACAATCGGAGTGGTTCTAGTCGGTGAGCCTGGGAAAACCGACCGAGTTCGTTGTGAGCTCGTAAAACAACAAGTTGGGTTGTGAGCTTGTAAAACAACCGGCTGTAATCTGTAGGATTATAGTGAAATTCCCAAGAGGTCTTGGGGAGTGGATGTAGGTGCTGGGATGCACCGAACCACTATATTTTTGTTGTGTTTGTGATGCTCTTTGTTGACTGACCTTCTCACTCACTTACTTAGATATTAAGCTTGCTTAACTCTTCTTCGTGCATCCTTTAGTTGCTTAACGTGTGATGCTCTTCTTCGTGCATCCTTTACTTAGATAATCAATTTACTCAATCATTAAATTGAATAGCATACTAGGGCAAAATTAGACTAATCTTTTATTGAACCCGCTGCTTAATAGTTGATTAGATTAGAATCATACTCTTGCTAAGGTTAAGCTTCACTAAGCATCCATACAACTTAGCATAATTAATCTAAAAGATTAGAAGTAGTTTAAAAGTTTTTAAAAGACCCAATTCACCCCCCCCTCTTGGGTTGTCACCTTGGGCAACAAGTGGTATCAGAGCAGGTGCTCAAATATTATTTGTAGTCTTAACCGACTAGAGCCAAAGATCATGACAACTCAAATAGATAGTTTTCTAGGAGAAGGACAATCAATTGATACACCTCCACTGTTTAATGGTATAAACTACCCACATTAGAAAATACGCATGCGCATCTTTATTCAATCACAAAACTATTATTTATGGAAAATCATAATAAATGATCTTCACACACTCTCTCAAACGTTTAATGAAAAGGACTTAGCACAATTGAATGCTGATGCAATGAACCTATTATATTGTGCATTAGATAGGGATGAGTTTAATTGCATATCTTCTTGCATGACTGCTAAAGAAATATGGAATATGCTTGAAGACAAATATGAATGCACTAACAAATCTGAAACATCATGTGTAGAAGGAGAGCAGTATCATATTGAAAATCTATGCTTGGTGGCACAAGAGGTACATGCTGAAACTGAAAGTAATTTTACATTTGATGAACTCCATGATGCCTTTTCTGATTTGTATTTAGAATATAAGAAACTTATCTGTAAGAACAAGAACTTGAAGAATGAAAATCAAATTCTAATAAATGAAAAACTGAAACTAACTAGTAAAATTGAAATCTTAGTTAAAGAAAATCAAGAACTAAATCAAAGAGATCAACTTCTCACTGAAAGTCAAGATAAACTTAAGAAAAACAATGAATTACTTTCAGAAGATAACAGAAGATTAACTAAACAAGTTGACAAATTAAAACCTATTGTTGAACGATTTACCTTCAGCTCTGAAAAATTGAACCTAATGATAAATAATCAAAGAGCTGAATTTGATAAAGTTGGATTAGGATATCAACCTTGGTACACCCAAAAATCTTTTAAGAATATGTTGGTTAAAACAGTTTTTAATTATTCTAAAACAGATTCTTATAATACTGATAAACAAAAACTAAGTAAAAACTCTTCTATTGTTCCTAAATCTATACATTACAAATTTGATGAACCTAAAAGGCAAAAACAGAAAACTGAAGGTTTATCTACTACTTATGTTAAATCTATGTTTGTTAAATTCAACAAGAGAATACAGAAATACATCCCTTGTAATCCTAAAATCTTTAAATTTATGGACAAAATAGCTATTAAGAAAATATGGGTTCCAAAAGGAACAATTATAGCTAACCTACAAGGACCCAAAAGAGCTTGGGTTCCTAAGTTGAAAATATGATTATTTTTCAGCAAGCATGTCTAGCTATCCTAGGTTCTAATGAGAAATGTTATCTAAACAATGGGTGCTCTAGACATGTGTTAAAGGATTGAATTTAAAATGTAATTAAGAAGAATGAGTTAAATGAAAGAAATAATGAAATAAGTAATTCTTGCATCCTCTCGTATTGAAATTACTTTATTAGTTGATTAAAACATAACTTGCAAGTATTAATCATTTTTGTGATATAAGTGATATTTTTTTTGGTATGAAAAGAAAATATATTTAAATCACTTCATTTTATAATATGTTCCACTCACTATTGGATAAGTTGCTAAATGATTAATTAATTTATTAAAAATAACTCTATGAATTCTCTATATGCTTGATTAAGAATTCTTATCCATGGCATTATTTTTATTGATCATAAACATGAGAATGTGTACTTGGTATACCTTTGAATATATGTATTTAAATACTAAGATCAAAGGATCCTTTTTGGCATGTAAACTTACCTTATGCTAGTATGGACCTAATTTCAAAAGACCTTGTCATCGGTTTACTTAGATTATCTTCTGTAAGGTCAAAGTTTTGCTATACATGCTAACTAAGGAAACAAACAAAAATCATTTCTAAATCTAAAGATGTTGTTTCCATCTCCAAGTTTTTCAAAAGCTTACATTGGATTTATTCTTGAAAAATAAAACTGAAGTATTTTTCTGTATTTACTAAATCTTGTAAAAGTGGTTCAAATGATAAAGGTTTCCAAACTGTGAAGATAAAGAGTATCATGGCACAGTGTTGAAAACCAAAATCCTGATAAAGGTTATACAGAAAATAATATTAAATCCAATGATTTCAGCACCAAGGACACCATAAGCAAAATAGGATTAATAGAATTCTTGAAGAAATGAAAAAGACAATTATGTATGATAGTCATCTACTTAAATAATTTTTAAAAAAGACTATCATCACTGCTTGTCATACATATGATTTCTATTAGATCTATTTCTGATGAAAATTTTGATCTTCCAAAAAAAAAAAATTGAAAAATGAATCATTGCATATCTTTCATATTTTTCAGTCGTACATGTTATGCTTGATATGCTCTTATGAAAATAATGCCAAATCTGATAGAGATATGTCTATCCTTGGATATCATTCATCAAGCAATGCATATAGAGTATTCAATGAAAAGTTTTTTAGTTGCAAAAATATCAAGGTATTTTATTCTTTATGAGACTAATGATTTATTATCAAAATACTAAAATTAAATTATGTATGTATATAATTAATCTTTTACATATAACAATCTGAAAAACTTGTTAATAATTAGAACCAACTTGGATTTTTCAGATATGCTCTTAATGAAGAAAAAGTGATGACTGTTAAAAGACTAAATCAAAAAAATGAAATAGATCTTGATAAGTTTCTTGCATAATTAAAAGTAAAAATCACCATTATCATTTGTTTACTTCATGAGCTTTATTTTCTATCAAATGAATGTGTAGAATGCACTCCTATATGGTTATTTCATTAAAAAGTAGATCTATGTTAAATAACCACCATATTTGAAAACACTCATTACAAATATGATAAAACAATATATGGTTTGATACAAGCATCAAATGCATGATATATAAAAGCTTAAGTAACCTTTTTGATAGAAAGTAATAGTGATAAATCTATGCATCAATAAGAAGAATTTGTGATATCTTACTTGCTCAAAGTATGCATTTATGACATCATTTTTGGTTCTACTAATGAAAAGTTATATTGCAAGGGGAGTTTGAAATATGATGAATGTGTTAGATGTATGCCCTAGAAGCCAATTTGGCTGACACATTGTTGATTCTAGGGACAAAATTTTGTACTTGACTATTTATTATTGAATAAATAAAAGGCATCTTTTTCATTCATATTGTTTATGTGTCTATGAATCGTCCAAGAAATTAATAAGATGATGATACATATTCTCAAGAGTTGAGAATTTGAGCCATGTATCATTGGTGATTAATTTCTAAATGCTCCTGATCAATGGATCATCACGAGGACGGTGATCGATCCGATCAGTGCACAGATCACTTTCCTTCTGGATGGACGAGACTTGAGTCCACAGTGTAGGGACACTGAAGTGATAGTGCAGGTGCTTGTTAGAGAACAAGGGTACTGAGCGTGACCAAGACAAGAAGTCACTTGGATGTCTATCCACTCGTCAGTGACTTACTTGATGTTGCAGTAGTGTGACTGGTCCTTTGACCTGCGGTGCTTCGGCTACTCACAGTGAGGTTATTGTAGTTTGACTGCACACATACATGGTCTCTAGCCATATGGGTCCATGCAGTGTAGATTGGCTGCAGTAGGTTCACTGTAGGAGTAGGGTATGCACCTATAAGGAATCTATCGACCTTGATAGAAGAGGAGTGATCCTATGTGATTTGTTAGACTGAGTTCTAAGACCTTGGCCAGGGCAGTAAAGTGGAGAAAGAGTTTTCCACTATCGAACTCAAGTCGAATAAATCTTGACATATGACAGACGATGGGGTTTGACGAGTTGTCCATGACCTCCGTCCTGTAGGGATCCACGATAGTAGGACTGTATCACACGTTAACTGCACCTAGAGGTTCATCATTCCATTCTGCTGGGTAGCCACTACATGCTGCTAGGTGTCACTGGTGGATGGTGGGACTCATAGGGATTATCTTGATGATCGATAAACCCTAATGAGTTGAGTTGGAATCGTTCCAACCCATTGAAAGGAGTTTTCAATGATATAGTGATAGAGATCACAATATATCTCACTACCAGTCAGAATAGAACCTATGGGGTCACACACACTAGAAGTATTGACCGATCCGATGGTTGAAATCGTGATTAGGAATCACAAGAAATCAATTTGATTGATAAAAAGTTGAAGAAAGAAAAAGGAATTAATTAATTGGACTTGAAACAAGAATCCTACTTCGGGTAGGATTCCTAGAGTCCTAATTGGATTAGGACTGGGAATCCTAGTTGGAGTAGGACTGGAATTCCTATTTGGAATAGGATTCCTACAATCCTAATGAGATTAGGAATTTTGAATTTTGAATTGGATTCCTACTTGGAGTAGGATTCCTAGAAATCCTAATTGGATTAGGACTTCGGATTCAAATAGAGTCCTAATTAGATTAGGACTAAAATTAAACAAATCCTAATTGGATTAGGATTCCTTAAGTCTAAATTAATTATTAATCTAATGAATCAACATGACTCCTAATTGGATTAGGATTGAAGAGTTCAATTGAGTCATGGTTCATTCAAGTCCTAATTGGATTAGGACTAGCATAGATTGAACCCAATATGGTCAATCCTAATTAGATTAGGACTTAACCATAAGAGAGGCACCCAATCCTCTTTGGAAGAGGATTAGGGCAACACAAGAAGGAGGGATCACGCCCCTCCTCCTCTCCTTGTGTGCGGCATGAAGAGAGGGGCCGGCGCCCCCCTTCCCTTTTTGGAAAATCATCTAGGGCTCCTATTTTGGAGGAGCCCTTGATGGCTATAAGAGAGGCACTAGGGCCGGCGCCCTAGATGAGTCTTCTCCTCCTCTTCAAGCCGTGGAAGCCCCCTCTCCTCCTCTTTAGTTGCAGCCGCAAGCAAGGGAAAAGATCTCCAAGTGTTGGCGGCCTCCTTCCCTTCCCTTCCTTCATCCAACGCAAGGAACAAGAGAAGGCTGCGTAGAGGATCATCTTCTTCCTATTCTTCATCCTTCTTCTTCCTCCTTCTAAGCACAATCAAGAGTTGATTGAGAGGAAGGACATCAGCCATCAAAGCTATCTTTGCAAGGGAGCTAGCACCCCGGTGAGATAGAGAGCTTGGATCGGATCCTGCTTCGTGTGGATACCCGTAGAGGCCGGACGTTTGAACGGCTTCAAGCGAACCCTCTTCCAAAACCACGAATTCAGATTTGCGGTGATCATCTACCCGCGCAAGGTGAAGATTTGATCTTCCTAATAGTTTTAAAAGTTTTAATTCTTACCTAATTACGAAAGGTCTCGAAACAAGCGTTCATGCGATGAACGTCGAACTCGTGCATGCCGATTCCGCTGCCATCTGAAAATTTTTGAAATATCAGCGGCATGGGCGGGTTCCCAACAGTGGTATCAGAGCCTAGGCTTCGTAGATTAAGGTAAGAATTAAATATCTAAAGGCATATTAGATCTGAAAATTAAATGATCATGCATGCTGAAAAATTCTGCATGCAGATTTTTCAGGGGTGCTGATTTTTACATGCTGATTTTTATGTGATAAAAAGATGATTCTAATTGCATTGTTAATGGGATTACAAAGTTTAGAATCATGATTAGCATGATCAGCGACCTATGTCATGATATAATCAGTTAAGTTTCAGATCTGAAAATTATAATTGTAGCATACGGTGATGATCATAGGATTCAACCCCTTTTGGTATCAAATGTAATGACCTGCGATGTGATCTGCGATGTCATGTAATTTTTCAGATGCTTGCATGCATCTTATTTGATGTTTTGAGAGGCCTGCGTGCCTCCTAAAAGGAGATGTAAATTATTTTTATTTTTATTTTACATCTGGTTGTATTTCTGTGATGTGATGTACATCAACGATCAAGTTGAAGCAAAGGCATGAGATGAAAGGTGATCCAAGCGGTTGATGGCGATGGGATCAAGGGTTGATCAAGGATCGAATCAAGGAGGCTTGGAACCAATTCAAGAGTTGAAGACCACTTGATCAATTGATGTGCATGTGCTTGTAATACGACCTAATTAGAATCCATGATCATCACCTAGTTAAAGTTTAGCTTTAATTATTGCCGCGATTATAACTGCCTGCAATGCGCCGTTTGCATGTGATGTGAATGAGAGTCGGGTAGATAGGTCTACATGTGATGTAGCAAACCCAATTGAGACCTAAATCAAAACCTCCTCAATCAAGTCGAGAGTGAACCGACATGAGCAAGTCATATTAGATTAATTGATCTAATTGGTGTCTAGGAAAGCATGAAGGTGGTTACTTAATTAGGACCTTACTCTCTGAGTAAGGGGAGCCTCCCACCTGCTTACCTGGCCAATTGTTCGATTACCTCTTATGAAAGGCTCAAGTTGCAAACACTAAGACCTGATTAACCAATATTAAGTCAATAGGTCTTCCACTGTAGTAGAGCTGCTAAGGCCTTTCTGATGTTGACTTGTCTCGGCTGGATACAGTGGTCAAGTTGCATTGGGGGGCTGGACCTCTCTATAGACATGAGATGTTGTAGGGTAAAGGTGGGGTTGGGCACCAATAACTGTTAGGTGAGGACCCAATGACGACTTTATTCCTACGGTTATACAGTGGGTCTGACTTAACTAAGAAATGGGACCAATAACTGTTAGGTGAGGTCTTCATGGCTTAGAGACCAAGTTACACTGCACCATGCTTGAGAAGCATTGTACAAGAGTTGTACACTCATCCATCTATGTGTCACCAATAACTGTTAGGTGAGGTGGCATGTAAATCGGTGGGACCGCAGTACCCACTAGAAACCCTAGTCGCGTAGGATTTCCGTTTCCCTACCAGGGGAGTGTGAGGGATTCGAGAAAATAGTGGGAGTCAAGTTTGTTCTAAAAGACCTTAGGACAGATTAGGATCAAGTACAAAAGTCTAACTAGAATCTTTACTCTCTGCAGATACAATGTCGGCTTCAAACCCTTTGACCCGTATTCTTGAGACCAACCGACTGGCCGGAACCAATTACAAGGACTGGCTTAGAAATCTCAAAATAGTTTTGGACTGTGAGAAGATAGGCTACATACTCGATTCAGATATCCCCACATTACCAGCACGTCCCACTGATGTTCAGCGTGAGATGCATAAAAAGTGGTTGGACGATGACATTAGAGTAAAATGCTATATGATGGCATCTATGTCTAATGAACTCCAATGCCAGCATGAAAATATAAAGACTGCTAGGACATACTGGCACACCTGCAAGAGTTGTATGGTGAGCAAAGTCGCACAGCTCGTTTTGAAGTGTCCAAGAGGCTTTTCAAAGCGAAGATGCGCGAGGGCAGTCTGTCCATGATCACGGTCTGACCATGATCAAGGACCTAGAGGAGCTTGAGAAGCTCGGTATGGACATGCACAAGGAATTGCAAGTGGATTTGATCCTACAGTCACTTCCTGATTCATTTGGTCAGTTTATAGTAAACTACCACATGAATAAGATTGAATGCACTAAGACTGAACTAATCAACATGTTGGTAACTGCTGAGGGAGCCTTGAAAGGTTCAAGGGGCAATGTCCTCGCTGCTGAGTTGACTTCTGGTTCCAAGAGAAAGTCTACTTGGAAGAAAAAGAAGCCTGCAAAGAAGCAGAAGAAAGACAAGAAGCCAAAGAAGGAAGTTCAAAAGAAAAGGGCTAACGACAAAGGAAATGTTTCCACTGCAATGTCGAAGGCCACTGGAAGAGAAAACTGTCCTTCATGACCTCGAGAGCCTGAAGAACAAAAAAGGTGACACACCTTCAGAAGGTATAGACTTGCTCATTATTGAAACTAATCTAACAGTTTCTTCTACTTCTAGTTGGGTTATAGATTCTGGTTCTAGTGCTCATTTGTGCACTACCATGCAGGGTCTAAAGGAAAGTAGAAGGCTGGCGGAAGGTGCGGTAACCCTTCGGGTTGGCAACGGGGCAAAAGTTGCTGCTGTGGCTGTGGGCACCTACCATCTGCGACTACCGTCTGGATTTAGTTTAATACTTAGAGACTGTTATTATGTACCTGTTGCTAGCAGAAATTTGATTTCTGTTTCATGTCTAGCACAGGAAGGTCATGTTTTTACATTTGACAAAGACTGCTGTTCTATTTATTTAAGAAATAAAATAGTCGCACGTGGTTTCATGATTGACAGGTCTCTATCATTTACATATGGATGTATCTGTGAATGTTACCGAGCAAGATGTGAGTGCCAAAGGATCCAAAAGATCCAGAGATGAGATAAACCAAAGATATTTGTGGCACCTCAAACTTGGCCATATTGGAGAAGATAGGATGAACAAAATGGATAAAGATGGGCTCTTAGGCTCATTGACTTCCGAGTCATATCCAGTTTGCGAGTCCTGTCTTCAAGGAAAGATGGCTAGACTGCCCTTTGTAGGACATGGGGAGAGGACCACCGAAATACTTACCCTAGTACATACAGATGTATGTGGCCCATTCGATGTGCTAGCCAGGGGGACGTTATTCATACTTCATTACCTTTACCGATGATTATTTACGGTATGGGTATGTGTATCTTATGAGACACAAGTCTGAATCCTTTGAAAAGTTCAAAGAGTTCAAGAATGAAGTAGAAAAACAAACTGGAAAATCTCTTAAGGCTCTTCGATCAGATCGAGGAGGAGAATACCTTAGTGGGGAATTCCGGGACTATCTCAAAGAAAACGGCATAGTCTCACAATGGACACCTCCGGGTACACCTCAACTCAACGGGGTGTCAGAGAGGAGGAATCGGACCCTATTGGATATGGTCAGGTCCATGATGAGCTTCACTGATTTACCTATGTTCCTTTGGGAGATGGCCTTACTCACAGCGATTTATTTATTGAATAGAGTTCCCTCTAAATCCGTTCCTACCACACCGTATGAGATATGGCATGGTAAGAAACCAAGTCTGGGTCATCTCAAGATTTGGGGGTGTCCGGCCCACGTCAAGCGACTACAGGGCGGACAAGTTAGAGGCTAGGACCATAAGTGCTCGTTTTATAGGATATCCTAAAGAGTCATTAGGATACAATTTTTACGTCTCAGAGGAATCACAATGTGTTTGTGAGCCGTCATGCCATCTTCTTGGAAAATCAGTTTATCCTTGATAGAGGCAGTGGGAGGAAAATTGAGCTTGAAGAGAAAGTCTCTGAAAAGCAACGAGTCATGGATCCTATTGAACCCATTCATACAGAGCCAGTACACAATGTCCCTCGACCACCTCGTAGATCTAGTAGGGTCTCCCATCCTCCGATAGATACTTAGGTATACTAGAAGAGGATACCAAGGAAATGTTCCTAGTGGGAGATAGGGATCACATACAGGGATCCAAAACCTACAACGAGGCGATATCTGATATCGATTCCGAGAAATGGCTGAAAGCTATGAAGTCAGAGATAGACTCCATGCATTCCAACCAAGTCTGGACCTTAGTAGAATCCACCAGAAGGTATTGTACCTATTGGATGCAAATGGATCTACAAAAGGAAAATAGGTTCGGATGGAGAGGTAGAGACCTATAAGGCAAGGCTTGTGGCGAAAGGGTATAGTCAGCGCGAAGGTATTGACTATCAGGAGACCTTTTCACCTGTAGCCATGCTAAAATCCATCCGGACATTGCTTGCCATTGCAGCATTTCATGACCATGAAATCTGGCAGATGGATGTGAAAACTGCTTTCCTGAATGGATATCTTGATATCTATATGGAACAGCCTTTGGGCTTCACTTCCAGTGATGGAGATCACAAGGTCTGCAAGCTGCAAAGGTCCATCTATGGACTAAAGCAAGCCTCTCGGAGTTGGAACACTCGTTTCGATGATGCAATCAAAAACGTTTGATTTCATCAAAAACGAAAGGAACCATGTGTTTATAAAAAGGTTAGTGGGAGTGCTGTCATTTTTCTCGTACTGTACGTAGATGACATTCTCCTGATTGGGAATGATATTCCCATGCTAACCTCGGTCAAGGTCTGGTTGTCAAAAGAATTCTCCATGAAAGACCTTGGGGAAGCATCCTATATTTTGGGAATAAAGGTCTATAGAGATAGATCTAAAAGGATGCTTGGCCTTTCACAGAAGATGTACATAGAGGAGGTGCTGAAGAGGTTCAGCATGGAAAACTCCAAGAGGGGTCTCTTACCCCTAAGGCATGGAATTCATCTCTCCAAGAAGATGTGCCCCAACACATCTGAAGAGATTCAACGCATGAGCAAGATTCCTATGCATCGGCAATAGGAAGCCTCATGTATGCCATGCTGTGTACACGACCTGATATAGCTCTTGCTGTGAGTGTCACAAGCAGATATCAGTCGAATCCAGGCAAGAACACTGGATAGCTGTGAAGAACAGTCTTAAGTACTTGAGAAGAACTAAGACATTTCTTGGTCTTTGGAGAAGATCAGAGTTGAAGGTAGAAGGATGCACACATATGATGATAGAAAGTCTACATCAGAATATGTGCAATTGTGGTTCAGTAAATTGGAAGAGTTCCAAACAACCGATCATTATAGATTCTACCTTAGAAGCTGAATGTTAAGCCGTATCTAAGGGTGCAGTGGAAACCTTCTGATTAAAAGTTAATTGCAGAGTTAGGTGTAATGTCATTAGATGCCATAACACTTTACTGCGATAACATTGGCACCATAGCACTAGCTATGGAGCCATGGTCTCATCAGAAGTCCAAGCACATAGAGCGGCGCTTCCATTTCATACGCGACTATGATGTAGAGGTGCAGAGAGTAGACTCCGCGGATAACGTGGCAGACCCGTTCACTAAGCAGCTGAGTCAGCAAAAGACTGAAGCCCACCTTGAGAAGATGGGCCTAAGATATATGACCAATTGGCTTTAGTGCAAGTGGGAGATTGTTAGATGTATGCCCTAGAAGCCAATTTGGCTGACACATTGTTGATTCTAGGGACATAATTTTGTACTTGACTATTTATTATTGAATAAATAAAAGGCATCTTTTCATTCATATTGTTTATGTGTCTATGAATCGTCCAAGAAATTAATAAGATGATGATACATATTCTCAAGAGTTGAGAATTTGAGCCATGTATCATTGGTGATTAATTTCTAAATGCTCCTGATCAATGGATCATCACGAGGACGGTGATCGATCCGATCAGTGCACAGATCACTTTCCTTCTGGATGGACGAGACTTGAGTCCACAGTGTAGGGACACTGAAGTGATAGTGCAGGTGCTTGTTAGAGAACAAGGGTACTGAGCGTGACCAAGACAAGAAGTCACTTGGATGTCTATCCACTCGTCAGTGACTTGCTTGATGTTGCAGTAGTGTGACTGGTCCTTTGACCTGCGGTGCTTCGGCTACTCACAGTGAGGTTATTGTAGTTTGACTGCACACATACATGGTCTCTAGCCATATGGGTCCATGCAGTGTAGATTGGCTGCAGTAGTTCACTGTAGGAGTAGGGTATGCACCTATAAGGAATCTATCGACCTTGATAGAAGAGGAGTGATCCTATGTGATTTGTTAGACTGAGTTCTAAGACCTTGGCCAGGGCAGTAATATAAAGTGGAGAAAAGTTTTCCACTATCGAACTCAAGTCGAATAAATCTTGACATATGACAGACGATGGGGTTTGACGAGTTGTCCATGACCTCCGTCCTGTAGGGATCCACGATAGTAGGACTGTATCACAGTTAACTGCACCTAGAGGTTCATCATTCCATTCTGCTGGGTAGCCACTACATGCTGCTAGGTGTCACTGGTGGATGGTGGGACTCATAGGGATTATCTTGATGATCGATAAACCCTAATGAGTTGAGTTGGAATCGTTCCAACCCATTGAAAGGAGTTTTCAATGATATAGTGATAGAGATCACAATATATCTCACTACCAGTCAGAATAGAACCTATGGGGTCACACACACTAGAAGTATTGACCGATCCGATGGTTGAAATCGTGATTAGGAATCACAAGAATCAATTTGATTGATAAGAAGTTGAAGAAGGAAAAGGGAATTAATTAATTGGACTTGAAACAAGAATCCTACTTCGGGTAGGATTCCTAGAGTCCTAATTGGATTAGGACTGGGAATCCTAGTTGGAGTAGGACTGGGATTCCTACTTGGAATAGGATTCCTACAATCCTAATGAGATTAGGAATTTTGAATTAAAATTGGATTCCTACTTGGAGTAGGATTCCTAGAAATCCTAATTGGATTAGGACTTCGGATTCAAATAGAGTCCTAATTGGATTAGGACTAAAATTAAACAAATCCTAATTGGATTAGGATTCCTTAAGTCTAAATTAATTATTAATCTAATGAATCAACATGACTCCTAATTGGATTAGGATTGAAGAGTTCAATTGAGTCATGGTTCATTCAAGTCCTAATTGGATTAGGACTAGCATAGATTGAACCCAATTTGGTAATCCTAATTAGATTAGGATTAAACCATAAGAGAGGCACCTAATCCTCTTTGGAAGAGGATTAGGGCAACACAAGAAGAGGGATCACGCCCCTCTCCTCTCCTTGGTGTGCGGCATGAAGAGAGGGGCCGGCGCCCCCTCCCTTTGGAAATTCTAGGGCTCCTAACTTTAGGAGCCCTTGATGGCTATAAAGAGGCACTAGGGCCGGCGCCCTAGATGATCTTCTCCTCCTCTTCAAGCCGTGGAAGCCCCTCTCCTCCTCTTGTTCAGCCGCAAGCAAGGGAAAAGACTCAAGTGTTGGCGGCCTCCTCCCTTCCCTTCCTTCATCCAACGCAAGGAACAAGAGAAGGCTGCGTAGGGATCATCTTCTTCCTTTCTTCATCCTTCTTCTTCCTCCTTCAAGCACAATCAAGAGTTGATTGAGAGAGGACATCAGCCATCAAAGCTATCTCTGCAAGGGAGCTAGCACCCCGGTGAGATAGAGAGCTTGGATCGGATCCTGCTTCGTGTGGATACCCGTAGAGGCCGGACGTTTGAACGGCTTCAAGCG